>NC_135998.1:33909991-33969991 GCF_048128805.1 Centroberyx gerrardi
GTTGGTTAAATAAGAAAAACTTTAGCTAAATATTTATATTTCACTCTTGGTACAAGCTGTGTATTGGTAACTGGTGACACTTTGTGCCAAAAAGATGCTCCTTGGTTACTGGACACAGAACTTTATCTTGCAATCAGATTATTTTAAATCAATATTTTGTGTCAAATGATTAATGCCTTTGCTAAGTAGCAGTGTAATAAGTGGGATAATGTACAACAAGCCACTCCTCTTCACATCAGGGTGTTAATTCACCCAGTCAAGGTTTATTTTGTTTCTGCTGATGACAAAACAGGGTTTCAACTCAATATGAGATTAGTATAAAATGTTAGATTATTCCTAATGTTTTATACACAGAGGCCCTGGTTTTGTTTTTTTTTAACAATATTTTTATTGGGGTTTTTCAATTATAACAAACAGTACATATTAAAAAAAAAAAAAAAAAAAAAAAAGGTCCAGAGGCCCTGATTTACTCTTAAACTTTTCATGGCTGCAAAAACTTTTAGCATGTGCAAAACCAATGACTGAACACCGGATTGGTCAAGAAAACTGTCTTCCACCTATCACATATATCTTCACACTTCAAGTGCTGACTTTGAACATGGCAAAGGTTTTGTCATTCGTAATGTAAACACAGCAAATGTTCAAGTGTTAATAAGTGTTGATTGAAGTCGTATAAACACCGGCAGTGTTGATTTCAACAGTTTCCGAGATAAATGAACACTGGATGTTTTACTGTGCTGAAGGTTTCAGTAAATCTGGTCCAGAGTGTATAGGTGACGTCCTCTTCTAAAGTGCTTTATATCAATTTTGGAAAAAGAAAACAACAAAAACAAAACAACATTTCTTATCATTCAATATCTAGTGCCTAGTCTGTGATGATTTTTGCCGATTTTGCTTACCTTCTACCCTAAGTATGATGATTTGTTTTGCTTTTATGCAACAAATAATTGTATAATTTTACAGCAATTGTTTGTTTTTTTTCTTTCAAATTGTGGACATGTGACTCTGAGCCGGACCCGTACCTGGCCTCAGCTGGTCCTGCAGGAAGTCGCAGATGAGCTCGGCCTTCTTGGTGAGCTCGTGCTGCAGCAGCTCCTTGTCCTGCTTCAGGCTGGAGATCGTCTCGCTCATCTGCTCCGTGCGGCTCCGCTCGGCCCGCAGCAGCGCCCGCAGGCGCTCCAGCTCGCTCTGACCGCCTGCCGCTGCACGCACACACACGCAGATACACACACGCACACACACACACACACACACACACATGCACACACACACACACACACACACACACACACACACACACATACACGCACACACACACACACACACACAGACAGAAATATACTTTTTTTCAGATGGCATTTTTTGCCCCATCTATCTGTTTTTAGGGGCATTTTGCTCCTTTTTGGTGGCAATTTTATTGAACTATGAAAAAACACATTTGCACTGCATATTGGCAAATAAATGCTCAATTTGTACCATGAAGATTTGTTTTATTTGAAATCATAATAATACCACATGTCCCTTACAGAAGAGGATGGTGCTGTTTTCCCCTCTCTGTTTTAGTTTGTTCTGTTCTAGTTTTTTACCAAACTGGTTGTTTTTTTGTTTTTGTTGTTTTGTTGCTGCAGCGGTTTGTGTGGAGTCGGCATTTTCTGCTGCTTCAGGCTGCTCACTGGCTTGTTTTCTGATCAAAAACCAATCTCACTGTTTTCTGATCAGAAAACGCTCAGAAACAGCTTTTTTTTTTACCCAGAATGCACTGGGAAGAACCACCCGGTCATCAGTGCCTACAAATCATCTACGGTGGCCCACAGGGGCACAACTTTTTGTGTGCTCGACCCAGGAATCTTACGGGGTTTTTTTTACGACACTTTTTTGATATGCTGAGTTTTATTTATTTTATGTTTGCACTGTGTTTTGGTGTCTTGTTGTGTAATGATATTTTGTTCTTTTATTTTGTTTTAAATAGTTTTTTCTTGTTTTAACTTTTACTGTTTTAACTATTACTGTGTTCTTTGTGAAGCATTTTGTAACTTTGTTAAAATAAGTGCTATACAAATAAAGTTTATTATTATTATATTATTATTATTTCTGGGTGAAGCTGCATGTGTGTGTGAGCGGGGCTGAAGAAACCCACAGAGAGTTTACACATCAAAACATTTCTCAGGACAGCTGCTGAAAAACAGGCTTGGCACCTTTTTTACCAGCTGATCACAACCGCCGTACCTGCAGTCTGCTCGCTGGTCTCTGTGGCGGAGCTGCGTCCTGCGGCCTGCTCTGCGGTCCCTGTGGTGCAGCCGCCTCCTCCCAGCAGCTCCACCTCAGGGTCCATTAACCCCTCGCACCCCGGCTCCTCTCCCTGCTCCCCGAGGGCGGCGAGCGGCTGCGGCTGGGGGCAGGGCGGGTGGGGCTTGCCGGGCGGCGGCGGCGGCGGCGGCGGCGGCGTGTGCGTGAGTCGAGAGTGTGCGTTTGGCGCCTGGCAAGCCTGCGAATGATCGGCAGCGTCTGTCTCTGCTAGCCCGCCACTAGCCACGTTAGCCACGGTGTAGTAATCCTCCGCCGAGGCCGTTTCCTGTTTGATCTTCTTCCCCGGGCCTCCTCCCGCACCCGGCGCCCCCGCTCTCTTCCTGGACGGGCGGGGCTCGTAGTCGCCGTCCTCGTCTGTGGCCGACGAATCGCATCCGGCGATGTCGAACAGCCGGCTGCTGAACTCCTCCCCCTCCGACGCCGGTTCGCTGCAGGACAGGTCACATGACGTCCTCGCTGCCACCTGGAGGGGAGAGGAGGGAGAACAGATGAGGAATAAGAAGCGCTACGCGATGAAATCAGTTGTCTGGTTTTGCCAAAACTTCGAGGGATGATGCTCTGTGTTCCAGTGTCTTAAAACGTACACTGATTGGCCTGATGGGGGCGCTAGAATTAAAGGATAAAAACTCAAACTTGATATGTCAAACACCACTGGTCCAATTTTGCCAAAAGTTGAAAAGTTGAAGCGTTTTGGCGCTGTGTTCTGGCGTTTAAAAACATGAATCTGATTGGCCTGATGGGGGCGCTAAAACCAAATGTCAACATTTCAACATTAAGGAACTATTGCCCAGTGGTCTGACCGCAATTTAAGTCATTTCCATTGTGGGTTTTTGTTGTGCGTTTTTGTAATGTAGTGTGTTCCTTTGTTCCAGTGCGTTGCTGTTTTTGTTGCGTTTGGTTACTAGTGTTAATAGTGTTGTTAGTGTTAATAGTGTTGTTAGTGTTAATAGTGTTGCTAGTGTTAATAGTGTTGTTAGTGTTAATAGTGTTGTTAGTGTTAATAGTGTTGTTAGTGTTAATAGTGTTGTTAGTGTTAATAGTGTTGCTAGTGTTAATAGTGTTGTTAGTGTTAATAGTGTTGTTAGTGTTAATAGTGTTGTTAGTGTTAATAGTGTTGTTAGTGTTAATAGTGTTGTTAGTGTTAATAGTGCTGTTAGTGTTAATAGTGTTGTTAGTGTTAATAGTATTGTTAGTGTTAATAGTATTGTTAGTGTTAATAGTGTTGTTAGTGTTAATAGTGTTGCTAGTGTTAATAGTGTTGTTAGTGTTAATAGTATTGTTAGTGTTAATAGTATTGTTAGTGTTAATAGTGTTGTTAGTGTTAATAGTGTTCTTAGTGTTAATAGTGTTGTTAGTGTTCCTTTGTTGCAGCGTGCTTTTTATTTGTTGCGTGCATTTAGTTTATGAAGTGCCGATTGCCTGTCTTGGCCACCGTAGTTCTGACTTCTACATTTAGACTTGGGACTTGACATTAATGACATGGACTTGACTTGGTAATCTACATTTAGACTTGGGGCTTGACTTGACAATTGTGCCTCAAGACTTGAGACTGACTTGGGACTTGAGCAAAGTTGACTTGGTCACATCTCTGATACAGACAGAATATATTAAGACGCGGACGCTAGAAGTTAAAAAAAACGAATCACAATTCACCTCAGGTCTTTATTTTACCTTGTTGGACGAGCGACCTCCGACGAACCTCTCCTGGCCCTGGTTGGTGTTGGTCGAGCCCCCGGAGCCGTTGTCATGGTAACTGAGGGGCCAGTGGTAGGCGTGTCCGGCGCCGCAGCCCCACACGGCGACGGTGACGCCGGCGTGCGGCCCGGGCTCCGCTGTCAGCACGTTACCATAGGAACCGTGGGAGAGGTGCTGCAGGCCGGGGATGAGGTTGCAGATGGTGCCGTGGCTGTGAGCCCAGCGGACCAGTTTACACAGACTGTCTGAGGTCGTCTGGACCGGGTCCGACATGACGACACACAACCTGAGGGGGGGGGGGAGAGAGAGACGGAGAGAGACAGGCAGAGAGAGAGACAGAGAGAGACAGAGAGAGAGAGAGAGAGAGAGAGGGGGGGAGACAGGGAGAGAGAGGGGGGAGAGACAGAGAGGGAGGGAGAGAGGGAGGGAGGGGGGGGAGAGAGAGAGACAGGGAGAGAGAGAGAGAGAGAGACAGAAAGAGACAGGCAGAGAGAGAGACAGAGAGAGACAGAGAGAGACAGAGAGAGAGAGAGAGAGACAGAGAGAGAGAGAGAGAGGGGGAGAGAGAGAGAGACAGGGAGGGAGGGAGAGAGGGAGGGAGAGAGAGGGGGGAGGGAGGGAGAGAGAGAGACAGACAGAGAGAGAGAGGGGGGAGAGAGGGGGGGAGGGAGGGACAGAGAGAGAGAGGGAGGGGGAGAGAGAGAGAGAGAGAGAGAGAAAGTGTGTAACTGGTATGGTTGATACCTGTGAATCCGATCTCACTTTTTCCGTTTCTTGGACTTTTCTTGGTTTCCTACCTACAGTATTTTGACTCGGACGGCCGTTGGTTTCGGCCTGTCGAGGGCTTTCAGGTGAAGTAACAGCCTCTGGCGGCCATATTGGAGGTCCTCAGCTCTTGGGCAACAGAAACCTCTAACAGGGTTTCATATGCGTGAAACCCTGTTAAATATCCTTAAAGGAATAGTTCACCCAAAAATGAAAATTCTGTCATCATCTACTCACCCTCATGCCAGTTGAAACACAGGTGAAGTTTGTCCATATAACACACAGGGAGGCTGCCAGCACAACTCCATAGCAGCCTTCTCCAAAACAACTGAAGTCAGTGGGGACCAGTTCTTCAGAGCTCCAAAAAGACCTACAGTATATTTACACCATAATTTAGTGCAAATCTTAACTACAGCTGATTGATTTGCAACAAATAATGGTGTATAGGTCTTTCTATTCAGTGTGATTGTTTGGCTGTTTTTGTTTTGGAACTCTAAAGAACCGGTCCCCATTGACTTCAGTTGTTTTGGAGAAGGCTGCTATCAAGTTGTGCTGGCAACCTCCCTGTGTGTTATATGGACTAACAAATTTCACCTGTGTTTCATTTGGCATGAGGGTGAGTAGATGATGACAGAATTTTCATTTTTGGGTGAACTATTCCTTTAACTGTTTCACACAAAAGGGGCTGAGAAAGCAATTGAAACAGATGACCAATCAGAATCAGTTTTCCGTATGCTAACACATCCTGTAAACAGCTTCTGTAAAGGCTTCATGTCTGTAATATGATGTTAGCACAAACAGCATGACAACGTCTAAAACTCACATCTCCATTTTAATAACAAACTCAACTTAAATGTTCTTGTTCTTGAATTTGGGTCGTTGCGAGTCTAGACAGCAACTGTGAACAGGTGCAGAGCGCACTCTCTGGCGGCCATATTGGAGGTCTTCAGCTTTTGGGCAACAGCGGCTGTGAACAGCTGATTGTGTTTCTAAATGTACAATTTGTCTGTTTCAACAGAATTGAACAGACGGTTAATTTCTGTCTGTTTCTGACTGAACTGATCATTTCATCACTGATCCATCTGATTGATTTAGTGTTTAGATAATGTCAGCTTGTTAGCTAGCTAACCATAGTATCTGGTCAGCTAACATCACTGTCTTGTTGTTAACACATCTGATTAGCACACTAGCTAACGTATCTAGCAGCAGCTAGCGTTAGCATGTTCACATTAACATCAGTGTGTTTGCCGGCTAGTTAGCTAGCTAACAGTTTGTTCAGGTTAACTGAGCTGACTCTTCTCAAGCTACAACTCAGAGTGTTTTGGAGTAGAGACTAGGGCTAAAGACAAGACAGTTTAGTGTGTCACAGTAACCAAATCCACCTTATCACACTATTCACTTTTACTGAGAACGTTACTGAATGGATCTGCAGCCACACCACAACAAGCTGTTTCAGGTTTATCTATTTTTCTTGCCTACTGAGGTATTATTTGTGCACATTTCTCCAATGTTCCACCATGATGGCGCCAGACGTGGCTGCTGGGAGATTTGTGACGCAACTGCAAAGCCTCTATTGGATGATGACTTGTCTAACATGTATTGTCTATCTGGTCCTTAATATCTATCTACAATAGGTAGGCTATTGAGGCTGCACAGTAAATTGTTTATGATGATATATTGCAATTTTAGTTTCCACAATGAATAATCATAAACCGTTAGCATATTGGCAATCACAAAACCTTTAATTTCATTTAGAATATCCACTGAAGTTGAAAATAGTTACAATGTTTGATTATAGATGGTAACAAGTGCAATAAAAGACTTTTGTTCCTCATATTGTGAATAATAATGATGACGATATGTAGAAAAATGTGATTATAATTATAGCCAGAATTGTGCATGCATAGATAGATAGATAGATAGATAGATAGATAGATTGATTGATTAAAAGCATGCATTTCTTTACTTTTCCTCACTATTAGAAGGACTAAATTTTGGTATGCAGTATTGTTTGCAATACTGAAATTGATAATAACCTGAAATACTCTTTCTCTCTCTCTCTCTCTCTCTCTCTCACACACACACACACACACACACACACACACACACACACACACACACACACAATCCCCTATAAACACCTGACTGACCATTTATCGTAATTGTTCCCCAGATCACACACGTGTCAGGTCTCTCTCTCTCTCTCTCTCTCTCTCTCTCTCTCTCCCTCCCTCTCTATCTATCTCTCCCACACACGCGCGCGCACACACACACACGCACACACACACCTCTGGATAAGTGTAACTGTGCACGTTACAAGTCTCACTTTCCATTGAACTACTAACAAACACGCCGTCACGCGCTCCGCCGGGACAGACAGTCATCTCGTTAATAATCCATCTGTCTACTGTTTACAGTCACAGCAGTTTAGCAGGCACGCGGACTGACAAGAACAAAGCCCAATAATGTCTCATATTTACCTTTTTCTTTCTGTAACGTAAACAGCCTCCAGGCGGGCTTCACATCGTTAAAACGTCTTATTTTCTTTTTTTTCGGGTGTCAGTCTGCAAACAGAAGCGACAGCCTCGTTATGACTCGAATAATGTTTGACAAAATATCATGAATATCATATGTCCAGCATTTTTTTATTATTATTCTCTGTCTGCGGGGTTTAATATTGTCTGAATACAGGGTGAATGCAGCTCTACCGCCGCCTGCCGGCCGGGAGGAGGAGCTGTTTTCTCTTATTGCTGTTTAACAGCGACCTCTACCGGCCGGGGGGCGTCAGTGCGCGATGAACGCAAATAATCCCTATAATAAACTTATAATAAACCCCGACAGTGGTGGAGAGAGTACTGCAGTGTCCCACTTAAGAAGAAGTCCTGTTACTTTGCTGATGTTTTACTTGAGTAGAAGTAAAAGTACTGCTGTAAAAATCTACTGAAGTAAAAGTAAAAAGTGTCTCATCTAAAATCAGAGTAGAAGTTCCTGAGTAGTTAGCTGTGATCTTTTCCATGTGATTCTGAAAGGAGAGAGGACAGAGTTCACACTGGATTCTGTTAGTTGGAAAATTTGGAAATGAGAAAATAAAGTGCAGAAAGAAAGTAAAGTCAGATTCCTCTTGTGAATGGATCCACAGTTTGTCAGTTTACGTTGATGCAGTTTCTGATGGAGAGACACAAGATCTGTCCTTCAATGGATGTGATTTAAAATGTAGTGAAGTACAATACTTTAGCAAAAATGTACTTAAGTAAAAGTAAAATTACTGACTTTAAAAAAATACTAAGCACAAGTACACGAAAAAGGCACTCAAACTCCTAAATGTAAATGCTTTTCTTTTCCCTACAATTTTATAATATAATTCTCGGTTTTCAGATGTACAGTAGCACAATTGTGTGTTCCTCCTAACAAAGCAAAAGAGAGTAGGCTACATGTCAAAATTTTGCACAATTATATATCTCTCCCACTGTAGATTATCAAAATTAGACTTTGAAGACAATTCTAATATTTGTGCTGATGAATCTGACATTTTGATGCATTTATTCTAAGGTTGCTCTTATTCCATGAAGCTCTGGACAGAATTGGAGGGATTCATATTGAGTAAAACTGGTCATCATGTTACACATTGATTGTAAAAGTGTTATTGTTATTATAGATATTGTTAATAACTTTGACAAGGATTACACCCTACACCTCCTCAATAAACCTCGTCATTTTATCAGAGAAACATCAAAAACATGTTTTGAAGCAGGCTGCTTTCATTTGAATATGAATCTGTTTGAGTCTCTCACAACATAAATATCTGCCTGTTGTTAAGTTACATGAAAAATGACTTATAAGTTTTGTTATCCTGAAACAACACTGTCTCTCCATTTGTACATGTGAGTTGAATTTGACTGAATATCTGATCGTTTGTAATATATAATGTATTCTATTAAAATCCCTATAATAAACTTATAGTAAACCATAATAAACTTGTCTGAGAAGAACTTTGTATGAAAAGGGAAACTATTCATCTAAACCTATATGATGTTTAAGGCATAAACTAACCATAGAAAATAAATAAGTAAATGAATAATAATAGCCTAATAACAATAAAAACACTGGCCGAATTTAGACTATAGATGAATCCTGTCAGTGTGTTTCGACCAGTAATTTAGTGATAAATAATAAGTAAATTATGACCTCCAGTTGGTTTTCATCATAAGGAAAACCAATATGAAAAATACATAAAAATACATAAAACACAATACAAAAACCCATTACACTTCCAGATTAACATTAATGTTTTTTTTAGGGTTTTTTCAGGATGTATATGATGAATTTATGTCATGAAATGTGTCAACCCACATTATTTGACCTCTTATCACCATGGCAACAGGAATCTCTAGTGGCGGATGCCCGTAACTGCTCCATCAGGAACGCAAAACCCCCATAATAAACTTATAGTAAACGCAGAATAAACATAAAAAACTTGAATAAACTGGAGAGAATTTTGCGCCTAAAAGGTAAAATATACTTTTAAACGCATATGATGACTGAAGCCACATAAATAAACTGCAGAATCATGATGGGAAAAAAAAAACATACATTGCTCCAGGCCAATTACATGCTGCATTAAATTAACTTTCACTGAGTGAGTTCGCCCTGTTAGTGCGTTTCAGCCAATGATTTATGATTTTATAAGTTCTTTGGTAAACTATAAGTGAGCATCATAAGGCAAACAAACATCAAGATACAAACATCAATTACACATCCAGAAAATCATTCATTTATGGTTTTTCTTTCCTATATTTAGTATAACTTACATCATTTTGGCACTGATTACCAAATATTCAAAAGCTGTATTTGTCACATGCACTTCCTAAATGTGCAGTGAAATGCAGTGTGGCATAAACCCTGCAGGCTGTGCTAAAACAAATAAAGACGAAACATAATAAATCTAATCTAATCTAATCTAAATACCTCAGACAGACAGAGAATAGCCTAGAGCTAAAAAACAAAAACAAAGATAAATACATTTGAATAGAAAAGCACAACAAATATAAGATAAAATACAACAAGAGACAAATAATACCTTTTTTTTAAATTTGCAAATTGCAATATAAAAACCAAGATGTATGAATTTCTTTATGTCAGTCTGAAAAACTGTCTGTCGGAGTTCAGGAGGGTTTTGCTCCTGATCTCGTTGCACCAACTTGACTGAACTTGCCGCTGCCTGCTTGTGTCTCTCTCTCTCTCTCTCTCTCTCTCTCTCTCTCTCGCTCTCTCTCTCTCTCTCTCTCTCCCTCTCTCTCTCTCTCTCTCTCTCTCTCTCTCTCTCTCTCCCTCTCCTGAAGCCCCACCCTCCATTACTCAGCCAGCACTACGTGTTCGGACTGGTGCTGTTAAAGTTACAAGCCCTGGAAAGCATCTGGGGGAAGAAAAGAGGACTTTCCCCCCCTCTCTCTCTCTGCTCTGTTCTTCACGGAGAAATAAAGCGACTAACAGCCGCCTGCATGCTGGTGAAGTTCGGACTCTGGAATCTGGTTTTTATTCAGCGGACAGATGAAAGTACCGGCAGGTTTCTGAGTGTTTTCCGACTTGGATTAAGTTCTGCATGGAAACAAATGTTATTTGAACCCGCAGAGAGGAGCGGAGCAAGAAGAGGTGGGTGTCGGATACAAGCCTATATATGTCGGGGTTTGGGTTTTTTTTTTGTTTTTTTTGGATGAGGCTCGGATACAAGCCTGTTTGATTCTGCAAAAGTGATAAAACTGCTGCTGCTGCTGCTGCGATGACCTAATCTCACTCCAATTACAGGAAAAAGTCATTAAAGGTTTCATCTAACCCGGGAATAAAAAGTCGCTCCTCATCACAGGCAGCTTCTTGGGAGCGAAAAACAAGAATAGAGGAAATAGAGAAAATAGAGAATAATCAAAACACAGCTAAAAAAAACCCACTATGGCGCTGAAGGCGAGAGTCCTGTACGACTTCCACTCCGAGAACCCGGGCGAGATCTCCATCTCGGAGGGCGAGCTGGTGACTCTGTTCAGCGAGGAGGAGCTGGAGGGCTGGCTGGAGGGGGAGAACAGCCGCGGGGAGGCCGGCCTCTTCCCCGCCTCCTATGTGGAGATCATCCGGGACCAGATCTCCTCCTCCTCCTCCTCCTCCCCCCCTCCTCCTTCCTCCTCCTCCTGCTCCCCCAACACCAACAACAACGGCTTGTCCTCAGCTGTGAGCATACCCAGCGCACCCAAACCCAAAGCCCTGACCCCCACCCACTCCGGCTACCCGTCCCCGGAGCAGCAAGCGTCCCCCCAGCGAGGAGGTGGAGGAGGAGGAGGAGGAGGAGGAAGCTTCCAGACCAGCGATGACGACTGGGACGACGACTGGGACGACGGCTCCTGCTCCACGGCGGCCGACGAGCCCCGGGGCCTCGGGAGCGCGCCCCCCTTGTACACGGTCACCACCTCGTTGCCCGGGCGACGGGCGAGCGCGCCGTCGCACCATCACCAGCATCAGCACCAGCAGGCCAAGAGCTCGGCCACGGTGGGGAGGAACCTCAACCGGTTCTCCACCTTCGTCAAGTCCGGGGGCGAGGCGTTCCTGCTGGGCGAGGCGTCGGCCTTCGTGAAGGACGGGGACCGGATCTGCGTGGCGATGGGGCCGCACGGCCCCGAGTGGCAGGAGGACCCGTACCCCTTCACCTGCACCATCGACGACCCCACCAAGCAGACCAAGTTCAAGGGCATGAAGAGCTACATGTCGTACGGCCTGACCCCCACACACACCAACACACAGGTCAACCGCAGGTACACACACTCTTCCTCTTCCTCTTCCTGTTCTGGGGTTTTACAAGCATTCTCTGTGTCTCTGGGTCACACACACACACACACACACACACACACACACACCCCAATAAATGTTTCTGTGGTTCACGCTGTGGGCACAATTTTTTCCACAAAATGGCAGAAACAGATCTGACCGTGGCTTTTTTTCTCGTCCGTCTCCCTCAGGAATCTTCCTTTCTGAGATTTTTCCTTTTTGCATCTTTGACATCGTCCCAAAAAAATAAACCCCTAAAAGACAATAGAAACCAAGTCCACTGGTCTTAAAATGAAGAGTTGAAGACGTTTCTGAAGAAGACTCTCGGGTGAGTGGTGAAACATCTTCAACTCTTCATTTTAAGTCCGGTGGGTTTGGTTTCTATTGTTTGGTTTTTTTGGGACATTCAAGTCAAAGATGCAAAAGAGAATCTCAGAAAGGGAGATTCCTGAGAGAGGCAGACAAGACATTGTCCAAAACCAAACAAAAAACAATAGAAACTAAATCCACTCGACTTAAAATGAAGAGTTGAAGATGTTTCCTCAGCACAAAGTAGAACTGAAGAAGACTCATGAGACATCTTCATCTCTTCATGTTCAGTCCAGTGGATTTGGTTTCTTTTTTGGGACAATGTCAAAGATGCAAAAAGGAAATCTCAGAAAGGAAGATTCCTGAGGGAGACGGACGAGAAATACAAGAAAAAAAAAAGCCATGGTCGGTTCTGTTTTTGCCATTTACTTCTGAGATTCTCTTTTGCATCTTTGACAAAAAAAAACAAAAAAAAAACAATAGAAACAAAATCCACTGGACTAAAAATGAAGAGTTGAAGACATTTCACTACTTCTGCTTCTTCAGTTCTACTTAGTGTCGGGGAAACATCTTCAACTCTTCATGTAAGGTGTATTTAAGGTGTTTTTAATGGGGTCTCCTCCATTAATAACTCATTTTAAGGGGATTTTGCATGAATTAAGGGGTGAATTAATGTAAGTGTAAGGGTATTTTAGAGATAATCTCTCCTGTGTCTCAGGTTCAGTTCCTGTTGTCAGGCGCGTCGCTCTAAAAATATTCGATCGCAGTCCCAACATGTCTGTGCATTCCTTCTCCTCACCTCCTCCTCCTCCCTTCATCCTCCTCCCCCCTTTCTGCCCCTACATCTCTACTCATCCCTCCTCCCTCATCTGTTTTCCTCTCCTCCATCCTCCCCTCGCTTTCACCCCTCTCTCCCTACTCCCTTCCCTTCGCTCCCTCGCTCCCTCATCCTCCTCTCACCCCTCTCTCCTGCTCCTCTTTCTCTCGTTTCACCCAAATCCCTTCTCTCCTCCCTCCTCATTCCTACTCGTCCCTCTGCCCTCCTTCATCTGTTTTCCTCGCCTCCATCCTTCCCTCGCTCCCTCCTCCTCCCTCTTCCTCGCTCCCTTGCTCCCTCATTTCCACTCAAATTTTCCCTTTCACCTCCTTTCCACCACCTCATTTCCTTCTCATTCATCCAATCCACCCCTATAAATCCCTCCATACCTTTGCCTCATGTTCATCCTCCTCTTCTACACTTTCTTCCCTCCTTCCTTCCTCCCCTCGCTCCCTCCTTCTCCTTCTTCCTCGCGCCCTTGCTCCCTAATCCCCCTCATTCCCACTTAAATTTTCCCTTTCCACTCCCTCTGCACTCCCTTTCCTTCCCTAAATCCCTCCATACCTTCGCCTCTTTACTCATCCTCCTCTTCTACACCTTCTTCCCTCCTTCCCCTCATTCCTCGCTCCCTCGCTCCCTCTCTCTATAACGTCCTTCCGTGCCTCGCTCCCTAATCCCCCTCATTCCCACTTAAATGTTCCCTTTCCACTCCCTCTCCACTTCCTTTCCTTCCCTAAATCCCTCCGTACCTTCACCCCTTTACTCATCCTCCTCTCCCACACTTTCTTCCCTCCTCCTCCATCCCCTCGCTCCCTCCTTCTCCTCCTCCCTCGCTCCCTCTCTCTATAACTTCCTTCCGTCCCTCGCTCCCTAATCCCCCTCATTCCCACTTATCTTTCCCTTTCACCTCTTTTCCCTCCTTACAAATCCCTCTGTCCCTTCACTCATCCTGCTCTCCCACACTTTCTTCCCTCCTTCCCCTCCTTCCCCGCTCCCTCTCTCTATAACCTCCTTCCGTGCCTCGCTCCCTAATCCCCCTCATTCCCACTTATCGTTCCTCTTTTCCCTCCTTACAAATCCCTCCGTCCCTTCACTCATCCTGCTCTCCCACACTTTCTTCCCTCCTTCCTTCATCCCCGTCTCCCTCCTCCTCCTCCTCCTCCTCCTCCTCCTCCTCCCCCTCCGCAGGTATAAGCACTTCGACTGGCTGTACGCGCGGCTGGTGGAGCGTTTCCCCGTCATCTCGGTGCCCCACCTGCCGGAGAAGCAGGCGACCGGCCGCTTCGAGGAGGACTTCATCTCCAAGCGGAGGAAAGGCCTGATCTGGTGGATGAACCACATGACCAGCCACCCGGTGCTGGCCCGCTGCGACGTCTTCCAGCACTTCCTGACCTGCGGGGCGGACGAGAAGGCCTGGAAGCAGGGGAAGAGGAAGGCGGAGCGGGACGAGCTGGTCGGGGCAAACTTCTTCCTCACCATCAGGTACGAGGAGGAGTTCACTGCTGGGAAGGATGCTGGTTTGAATCCCGAACTAGAGAGTAGTATTAGTGGCCTAGACTCAGATTAAAGTCTTCAGTACACACTGTTTTATCCCTGAAATGTCCTTAAATTCTCCATTACATAAACATTAATTATCCATCAAAAATACCATAGTTTTAAAAAAGTAAGGTTAGTATCATGGGTTTATAAGGCATTTATTCATGGGTTGATTCACAGAGACACTAGTAATTAAGGGATTTTACAGGTTTACAGGGTTATTAAGTGGAAATTAATGGAAAAGTGGCTCACATATGCAAAAATCACATGTTAAATAATCAAATTAATGTTCTTCCCATTGAACTGAATGGTAATGTTAGGTGTGACAAAACTGACATTTTCAAATAACATTCCTTAAAATGTTTCATACCTCATTTCGTCATTTTAGAGTTCTTAGATAAAATTTGCAGAGAGACCGATTTCTCCACCCACAGGAGCAGGAGAGAGACCAGAATGCATTGCAGCAACAAGACAGGTTGGGGTTTGAGTAAGAGCTGTGAAAAACTGTCACTCTGTTGCTCTTACTACCACTATCTCTGTAAATCCCACAGCTGAATGCAGCGAGTTCAGGCACGTTCTCTGGTGCTTGTCGAAAGGCATTCTGGGAAATGTAGGAAATCACTAGTAGAAGCAGACGAGGCGGGTTGAGGGAAAGTGGGTTCACCAAAAACAGTAAATCATAACACTTCATCACTAAATAACTGCTGCAATACACTGAGCATCACAGACTGAAAATAAATAACAGTGTAAGAGGATCTGAGGGGGATTTTTCCTTTAATTTTTTGTCAGAGTTAGGGTTAGACTTTCTTCCCAGCCTGTTGCTGAAGGCTTTCATCATTGGGAGCGGCTGACAGTGAGGGACAGAGAACAGAGAGCAAGTTATCTGCTCTCCCACATCTGCGTCATAAACATAATAATGACTCAGATAATATTCATGTCCATAAAGCCGTTCTCTTTGGAAACAAGGCCACAAAGTTCAAAGTAAGTTTTAAAAGAACATAAAGAGAATAAACGACCAGTGATCGCGTTAACTATTACTATTGTATTACTATTTATTTATTTCATTTTACTTTGCCTGTAGTTCTAATTCATCTGTTGTTGTTGTTGCCTTTGCTTCTGTTCAAATTTTTTATTATTATATTGCATTCTATTGTAAGTTTGTATTCTGTTTTTATTCTGCACCATGTAAACTCTGTAGGGCTGCAGCTAAAGATTATTTTCATTATCGATGAATGTATCGATTAATCATTTAGTCTATAAAATGTTGAAAATAATGACAAATGCCAGAGTTACAAAGTAATTCTTAAAATGTCTTACTTTCTTACCAAAACAACCCCAAAGTATTCATTTTATAATGATATGAAACAGAGAAAAGCAGCAAATCTTTGTGAATATATTTGTATTTTTTCTTGATAAATGGCTAAAACGATTAACTTAAATTATAATCGACTAATCGTTTCAGCACTAAAACTCTGTTTAAGAAAGGTGCTATATAAATAAAGTTACTATTATTATTATCATTATAATAATATGTGTTCCCCCCCCCCCCCCCTCCCGCAGCACGCCGGCCGTCCCGCTGGACCTGCAGGAGGTGGAGAGTAAGATCGAAGGCTTCAAGTCGTTCACCAAGCGGATGGACGAGAACATCGTGGTCGTCAACACCTCCATCAACGAGTTCGCCCGCAAGCAGATCACCGGCTTCAAGAAGGAGTACCAGAAGGTGGGCCAGTCCTTCAGGCTGCTGGGCCAGGCCTTCGAGCTGGACCAGCAGGCCTACTCCGCCGGCCTGAACCGGGCCATCGCCTACACCGGGGAGGCCTACGAGGCGGTCGGGGAGTATTTCGCGGAGCAGCCGCGGCAGGACCTGGACCCCATATCGGACCTGCTGGACCTCTACAGAGGACACCTGGCCAACTATCCGGACATCATACACGTGCAGAAAGGTGGGGAGCGTGTTCACATGCAGCAAAATCTGAATCGCTTCATAGTATATGAAGTATAAACGCCGTTTTCCTGTCTGACAGTGAGCACGTTTACATAGACAGTAATAATTCCATCTTTTCCCACTGCCACAGTCCTGTGCCTGGTGTCCAGCCCACATGAGTCACAGTCTTTAGCACTTTTTGAATTTGCATGATTCATAGCGGTCGGAGGCAAGCCTATTCACCGGCAGTTATTTGAATACTATCCGACAAACCTGATTGGATGGTCAGTGTAGGCGGGACAAACCTACTTGTTGACCAGAACGATGTGAATCACGATGCAAATTCAAAAAGTGCTAAAGACTAAGATTCATGGGGGCTATAATTATATTAATAATGTAATATTTTATTATTTTATTTATTTATTTATGGTTTATTTGATAGGGACAGATGCAATATACATAGACGAACTGAGAACAGCTATCCGATGCAAGTATCATAGTGTTTATAGCGGATGCTAATTTGCAACACCCGTCCCTAGAAGGGCTAAAACAGAATAAAACAGTGAGGTAAAAAGAAGGTAAACCGAGTACAGCAAGATACAATAGAGCACAAGGTAAAAAAAAAAAAAAAAGAGTAAAAAAAGAGTACAACAAGATACCATAAAACACATTTAGTAGTAATATAACTACAGAAAACTAGACATGAGTACAAGTTTGTTGCTGAATTAATTAAGCAAATCCATTTAAACAATAATTTTTATCCATCCCTGTAGGGAAATTTGTCTTTTCGCTTGCGCCCCTCCACAGGGAGGTCAGAGGTCAGAGGTCAAAGGTCAGGGGTCAGCACTGCTGGAGCTGATAGGGACTCTGTGTCTTGCTTCAAGGCCCCTCTCTCTCTTTTTCTCTTTCTCTTTTTTCCACCTCTGTCTCTCTCTTTCTCACCCTCTCATTCAGTTCCTCTCTCTCTTTCTCTCTCCTTTCATTCTCTCTCTCTCTATTCCGTTCTCTCTCTCTGTCCCTCTCTCTCCCTCTCATTCAGTTTCTGTCTCTCTCTCTGTTTCATTCTCTCTCTCTGTCTCTCTCTCCCTCATTCAGTTTCTGTCTCTCTCTCTCTGTTTCATTCTCTCTCTCTCTGTCTCTCTCTCTCCCTCTCATTCAGTTTCTCTCTCTCTTTCTCTCTCCTTTCATTCTCTCTCTATTCCGTTCTCTCTCTCTGTCTCTCTCCCTCATTCAGTTTCTGTCTCTCTCTCTGTTTCATTCTCTCTCTCTGTCCCTCTCTCTCCCTCTCATTCAGTTTCTCTCTCTCTCTCTCCCTCGCTATTTATCTCCCCCTCATTCAGTTTCTTGCCCTTTCTCTCTCTCTGTCCCATATAATCTGGATTCCCATGCTACAGAACAGACTGTATAATTTTATGTGAAACAAGAGAGACACACATTTACTTTTTTTCCAAAAACGGCGTTAAGGCGTACTTCACAGCGTTAACAAAACTCGCCCGGAAAACTCTCTATCAGTGAATCATGTAAATAGCCGTTCAGTCGATACACAGAGCAGCGGATTTTGAGTCTCCAACAAAGGGCAGCATCTGTCTTCATTTACTGAACTGCAACGTCAGTCTGGGTCGAGAACTGAAACCAGGCCTGATTCATTCAAACTCTCTGGATACTGTGAGAGGCTGCACTCGCTCACCCAAACACACACACACACACACACACACACACACACACGCACACACACAGGGGAGTTAGCTTGTTAGCTCCCTGCAGGTTGGGAGGGGGGAGTCGCTCCTGGCACACACAGTCCTGACGTTTGCCAAACCTGGAGGCCCCGTCTCTCCGGTCCTGTGAACTCTGTTCTCCGGATACAATCACAGCCGAGAGCGACGGAGACGCCGCCTGAATCCCAACCGCCTGTGACTGACAACACTTCACCTACTTTCTGATTGACAAATAATGCGTTGGAGAGGCGCTCGGAGAGGAACAACTTCCACCAACGCTGAACAACAGACCATTTTCTCAGGCTATAGATCGGTTCTCACTGTTTCCAGCAATGTTAAGAAGATGAAAAAGTATTCTGGAACAACTTCACCCACCGAGAAGCTGCATGGAAAGGGCAGGAAACACTGGAGAAGAGTAAATTCCAGTAACACTTGCCGTACTGAGAACAAATAAGTAAAACCAACGTGTTTCGGCTCCTGGGCTCGGTCAGGGATTGTCAAAGTTTTACTGATAATGTGTTCTCAACACTGCAAATGTTGCTAGAATTTACAGTTTTCCAGCAATGTTAAGAAGCCAACTTTCTGCCTCCGACTGGTGTCACTGACATATCTTTCTGTTTCTGTTGTCAAACGACTCCAATCGAGGGTCACAAAATGCTAACTGGCTAACCAACGCTAACGTCAATTTCTGGGCTGTTAGCATTTTGTGTCCCTCGATCAAATCTCTGTTTTAAAGTGTTGCAGTCGTCTGACAACAGAAACAGATATGATATGTCAGTGACAACATCTGTATTGTCTTATAGCCAAAGCTATGTTGAAACACAAAATAAATTGTCTCAGAAAGAAGTAGGAGGAGACAGAAATTTGGCTGGTAATTGCTGGTAATGGTGAGAACGGATCTATAACCTGTGGAAGTATGCCAGCCATAACTTACTGTTACACCCAAAGACGTCATTCCTTTGACTTAAATTTGAAGTTAAATTGATTTCTTGACCTTGCAGCCACACCCTTACGATTTGGAATCAAGTTTCTATCTCTGTTAGTTTCATAGCTATGACTAAAAAACGATAATCATCTAATGGTGGAGATATCCTGCTTAGAGACAGACAGACAGACTAACTGACAAGGGTGAAAAAGTTACAGGGAGTTTAAGATCGGATGAAACTTTATTGATCCCCTTGGGGAAATAGGTCATTGCAGCAGTATTGGTTGGAAATATGAAGTAGGAGTATATATAAAGGAGTATTACTAACATGTATGGATTAAGATACAGTTGTTACTACAGTTACTGACAGATGTTATTCGCAGTCACGACTGGTTAATGTGGATTACTAAATTAGAAATATGTGCTATACACATATATAAACATATGTAGGTATAGCCTAAATAATAAAATACAAAAAGTGTCAGTATGGATCAGTATGATATAGTGGAAGCAGTATGAAAAAACACGTTAATATATGCAGAATATAACAATAACAGAGATATGTGAAACCTGAAGGAGAGAGTATGTGAATTTACAGTGATGTACATGTGCATCATGTTCATATTAATCTACAGAAGCACATACATATGTACATAAAGTTTTGTGGCATGTGCACTAGTGTTATAAAGACTGTAACCTTATCAATATATTCACTTAACAGAAGTAAATAGTATGTTGTCACTGAATTTCAAAATGTCGACTCTTCTGGAACGAAGGAAAACTGTTTTGGTTTTAGCTTGATGACGATGCATTTTTGAGTTTTATCCAACGGGGGTTTTTAAAGTGTTTCATAAGCGCAAGAAGTCGGAGAATTTCATTAAACACGAAAATCACCAAAATTGCTGTTATGAGGTTTTCACACAACAACGGCCGCATGTGAACTTTCAGCCGAGCAATCTGATTGGTCAAAGACACATTCCAGCTCTTAGTGATGCTTTGTGCAAAATTGGAATTGTAGCAGTCTTTCTTACTCTCTTACTGTTTTTCCTCATTCTCATGTGTTTACATTATTGTGAAGAAAAAGCCTTTCAGACACATGGGGTTTGGCAGCTGATATAAAAAGCCAGTTGGCTGCATACAATCAGAGCTGAGAGCTTTGAAGGGGAAACACCGGCTGAATCCCAATAGTTTGTGTAACTGACAGGATTTTGTTTACTTGCGAACTAATTGACATGACAGTTTTTTTTTTAAATTATACAAAGGGATTTATGGACTCAAGTGTCACATAGCGGACTGTGTAATCAATCAGAAAACAGGCGAAGTCCCAATAATCCGTCGCCGCTGTCATGTGAAAACGCTCTACATCTGCTTTTGCCATTTTTCTTTTTCTTTTTTTTTCTACTTTGAGGATTGAGAGTTTCCATGTCGGTTTACAGTATGTGCTGAGTAACGTCCATAAATACATACACACGACGCAAAAGTCTGCCTGTACTGTTTGTCATCGTTGCGAAACAACCCCCCCCCCCCCCCCCCCCCCTTCAACGACTGCATACTAACAAAAGCTGGCATGTGTAGTCACAGTTTCCATAACAGGCGTTTTGGTGAAGGCCTTCATCAGGAGAGAAACGTTGGTGAGAAACTTTCGCGTTTTTACAAGGGAAGAAAGCAGATAGAAGAAATCAGCTTTGCCCGAAGCTTTTTTTTTGTTTGTATTTTTTTACCAAATAAACCGTCAGATTACACTCTTTTGACTTGGCCCTCAAAGGAAAGCAGACTTTTTTTTTGCATTTTCCAAGACATCAATCCTCATTCCTCACTCAGCAGGTCTGCATTCCACAGATATCTACAGTGCTGAAGGATTTCTCTAATAACAGACTAATTACAAAAAACACCGGCGTGAAAAAAACGGCTTATGACGGACAGCTCTGTTGACTTAAATGCCCCTTTACTGTATTGTCCCACTTCCTTATTCTGGCTGTGGGGTCCACAGGCCACATCTGATTTGAATGAGCGGAGATTCCTGGGCCTCTTGTCCTGTGTTGCCCTGGGACCGCTGGAATGCAAAACGGAGCAGTCTCAGGATTAGTTTCCCCTCCTCCTCTTTTTTTCCTCTTCCTCCTTCCTCCTGGTGATACACTGGGAGAGAGAGAGAGAGAGGAGGAGGAGGAGGAGGAGGAGGAGGAAGGGGGGGTGGGGTGGTGGTGCCGACTCATAGTTACAGAGCTGAACAAGTTTCCCACCAGCCAACAAGTACAAGAGTTCAGCTTACGGCTCCGTAATCGCATTGCCTGTGCGAAGGAGAGCAAAGTCCAAGTTAATTTCAGTTCATGAGAGTGTTTGTGCAGTTATGGTGTGTGTTTTCTGTGTGTGTGTGTTGGGGAAAGAGAGATAGAGAGAGAGAGAGACTATACTTCCCCTCCCCTTGTTAGAGATCGGGTCGATGAGGTCAGGACGGAGAGCGGTGCCAGGCTACCGGCTGGCTCCTCGTCACTTCTTCCACACGCAGCGGTTTTCGAGTATTAGTAAGAGTTCCTCTTCGCTCGTTTCTCATGGGTCGTGTCTGTCCGTAACGCACAGACCGCTGCTGTTCTGCCCCCGACAGTTGAGTCACGCTAAAACAGACGTAATGAGTCACGACGTGTGCGTTCTTCTGTGGGGAACTTCTAGAGAAATGTCGACAGTGTTTTGCGTGCAAATGTTGAAACACGATGACAAAAGCAGCTCGTTTCTGCAGAATAAAAAATGGCATATTTCGAGGTAAGGGGGAGCGTTTGGATAAAGGCCAAAAAAAAAGTGTTTCTCTCTCCAAGTGTTGCAACGATCTTTTTGACCGTTGTGTCGTTTTCACTTCATTCAAACTCTAAAAATGCATTAAAACTAAAACTCTCTCACTGCCCCTTTGCCCTCTTTCATTTCCTCTTTCCGTTTTGCCCTTTACACTCGCCTCCTCCTCCTCCTACCCTCCTCCTCCTCCTCCCTCCTCCTCCTCCTCCAGGTGCGCTGACCAAGGTGAAGGACTGCCAGAAGCAGGAGGGCGATCTCCACGACCGGTGCAACATCATCTCCTGCGCCACGCTGGCGGAGATCCAGCACTTCCACCGCACGCGCGTACGGGACTTCCGCTCGCAGATGCAGCACCACCTCCGCCAGCAGATCAGCTTCTTCCAGAAGATCACCGCCAAGCTGCAGGACGCGCTGGAGAGATACGACGACGACCAGTAGAACGAGAGGAGAGAGAGAAGAAGAAGAAGAAGAAGAAGAAGAAGTCGGCTTGGACTGATTGGAATTGGTACAGAAGTCTTGCGGAAAGGGACTCGGACTGGGACGATTGACGGGTCCTCGGTCCAATAAGAGGGAGAAGATGTGAGGTTTGGATATATTGTGGAGACTTGGGGGTGATGGATCCTGGGCCCCGAAGGAGTTTTATTGGGAAGAAATATGCCACTCTGTAGAAAAATAGGTCACTGGACTGTGGAATGACAACTTCTTGGATTGTCCGGACGGTGCTGATGAATGTACCAGGAACAGGGTTTTCGTTAATGCTCCAGGCACGTCCTGCGACTCAGCGGGACTGCATTAGATATTAAAGACAGATGCTTTTCCAAATCTGACGAAGCCGCCTCCCTCTCGCTTCCTGGTTTTTGGGGAGGGGGGTCACGTGATCGTCCCGCGCCTCCCTGCCTCCCTGCCTCCCGCTTAATGGAAACCATCCACCAGTCTGGCAACGAGAGATTAAACTCCCCCAAATCACTTGAACTTTAACTGGATGTTTCTGAACCCGGGTTTTCACGATTTCAAGACTAAAGTTCTGTGTTTTTTTTTTTTTTGGTGATTGTTTTTTACTTGAATGACCTGCTCAGTGTTGTTTTGATAGGACTTACAGCGGTACGCACGGGATAGTTTTTCGAACACGGAAAGAGGCAAAGTGGGCAGAATCTATTCCCTTCTAGTAGCTGGATTCTCATTACAGCTTGAAAACTGATATCAGATGTCTCTCGTACATTTGATCTGTTGATAGATGCCGTCACACACCGTTTTATTTTACTATTTTAAGCCCTAAATTGTTTTTGTAGTTTACTCTATGCACTGCCCGACCCCGACCCGCTGATGGATTGAGCTCAGGCTGATTTTCTTTTTCGAGCGACTGCCGCTCGGTTCGGGAAAGCGGCTCCGCAACTCTTCTTAGAGTCGTGTTTCTTTGGGATATTTTGCCGATTCCTGAAGGGGAAATCTGTCTTTTTTCACCTCGTCTTCCACAGGGAGGTCAAAGGTCAGGGTCGGATACAGACCAGCACTCCCGGACATGGCAGGGATTTGGTGGCACGGGAGCTTGAACCCGGGTTCTTTCGGATAAAGGATGGTCACTCCTACCCACAATGCCACCCTGCTGCCCCAAACCGGACTTGTTAAACTATCAGTCAGGAACCAAAATGAGTCCACAGCCTGTTTGTGGTGGATCCCTAATGTATTTGTATTGTTATACTGTTTTCATGAGCCTGAACCCCTGAATTTAATCAGTTGGGGTTCCTGGATGAACGAATACAAAATGCCTAGAGGGGAAGCTTAGGATATGGTATATATATATATAGGCTCCCAAAAACTGGGACAAATCTGTCATAGATGATTCTGAAAATGAGATAATCAATTGAATGTATATTACAATGATGCGTCTTCACTCTCACTTTAAGTATCTCTGGTAAATGTTGCTGTAATTTCAGGTATGACTTCATCCCCGTGCTGGGGCTCCACTCGCTCTCGACTATCAGCGGCGTTCTTAACAAGAAACTCCACGATTAAATAGGATTAAACCATTACTTAACACTTTTAATGTAACGTAAAGGAGCAACATTTCAGGAAAACAAATAAAGGTAGAATGTATTTCAATCATGTCTCTCTGCAAAGGCTTCGTTGATGACTGTTCTCCTTAATTACGTATTGTTTCACTGTTATGACGTCTTTCGTGTTGTGTCTCAGTGAGTGTGTTTACATTCACATTCATAGTCCGTTTATATTCTAGAAGAAGTAACGTGATATTCAGGATATTCAAATATTCTGTTTATGAGTTTACATATAATTTACAATAACTGGGATAATCCTGAATATGAAAAACCTGAACATGCTAGCTGGTATATACTGATTTTAACTGGTATATTCTGACAAATCCTGTTTACTGTGTAGTTTCCTTGGAGTCACGAGCATCAAAATAATGCAACGCTATTGAACACACACAGCAGGAAAACTATAGTTTATCATATTATCTCCATGCATACAGGTATATGAAAAACTGGTTACGGATCATTCCATGTAAATGCAATATTCTGACGAAAAGCCGGGATGAAAACCGCTCATATTCAGAATAATAATGTAAACACACTCATTGTTATTTATTTATGTCGGGGTTGTTGTTGCGTTACGGTCACAAGTGAAGTTGGCTTCTGTAACCTTCAGGCTACCACCACCCCATAATGCCAGGGGTTCCTAAATATCTGTAAATGCTGGTCTACTGGATTTTCATGAAAATGCAGGCAGACAAAACTCAGAACAAAATCATGCAGGGAGTGAGAAAGAAAGAGAGAGAAACTGTGAGAAAAGGAAAAAAAAAGAGGAAGAGGAAGAAAAAAGTTAGGAGCTACTCCAGTATCCTGTTGTCTGGGGTTTCCTTGTCTTGGCCTCTTACAGCGCTTCACCTCCAAGAATAGCAAAGAAAACAAAGAGAATACTATTTTTCCATTTTGGACCATTTGAATTGCCCTAATAAGAGGATGTAGGCTCGTACGGTTTCTCCACATTGTTCAGCTGAGAAACACTAACAGCTGTTGTAACCAAGTTGACCGTAACAACAGTTAAGCACATAAACACTCACTACTGTGGTGTTTCTGCTCTGCGCTTCCCACAGATCACCTGTCAATCAAACAGTGTGGGCGGAGCTTGGATTTTTCTGTTGATGCAGTTTGAGTTTCTCTTTTCTTTGTCTGTTCAGCCATGGTGGCTATCGCTGCTCATGCTAACTACCCAGTTCTTCTTCTTCTGTTGATTCCAAACAAACCGGAAACGTAAAACGCATCACTTCCTGTGCGGCAGAGGATTTTTCCCAGGAAAGAGCGACCAGACACCGGCTGATTAGAACAGACAGTGGAGAAGATTTATGAACTGGATATAGGCTGTTGGGTTAGAGCAATCAGCCGTAGCAAAATAGGCGTTTATTTATATGAAAATGTCACAGATTATTACTTTAAGGAATATTTACTAACTGTTTTTCCAATTTGAGGGCCAAAACAGGACACATTTCCACAAGAATTCCTCCATCATTTGCTTGCATCATGTCAGCTGATGTCATATCAAAGTTATTCAAGAAATCTTACTTAATATTTGAATATAACAAAGCTATATTCTGAGTGTTGTCGGTCTAAAGCATTCCTGTTCAGCAGTTTATCACTTGCTGTTGCAGTGAGGCAGCGGGGGGGGGGGGGGGGGGGGGGTGGGGGGGGGGGGATGGGGGGGGGGTGCAGCCTGGTATCTGACACCAGTGTTCACAGACAGCAGGTCGTATTACTGCGGCTCCAGGCTCTTCATTATTTAGACCTGCCTCTTTCTCTCCGCTCTTCTCATTCTTCAGTTTCTTCTTTTCTGTTTTCATGATAATCACTGGGATTGATTAGATAGACAGGTTATTCTGAATCAACCGATCCATTCTGCTCACAAAGCCAACTTTGGTGTTTTCTGAGGGATTTCTTTACGGCTTTATTTATAAGAATCTTTCCTCCTTTCATCCTTCGCTCTGCTCACTTAAGGCTATACCTGAGCCATTAAGTTTTAAAACTATCAGAGCAGCAGTGCCTCAGAACAAGTAGGTGTTTTTTTTAGGTCGCTGAATGTCCCGCAGCCAGTCCTAGTCTATTTTTACAGACCAAACAAAACATTCTCACATCTCCCGGTTCAGTCTGGTTTGTGTCTGTCTCTTCTAGTCCTAAAACAAACTCCACTGTCTTGTCCAAACTGCTGCCCTCCATCATGGAGATGCATGACAGTGGGGTGAAGAAAAGGTCAAGAAACGCTCCAGCTCTCTCTCTGTTTCTGCACACAGTCAGTATACAAATGTTTGTAGAACTAAAACTTAAATCTGCCCCGGACCCGCGGGGGTCCCCAGACCTCAGTTTGGGAACCACTGGAACAGATCCGTGCACTTTCCTCTGCAGTTTATCCTCAAACACACGGCTCTTTCATCTCAGGTGGATCCCTCTCAGTTAATACAAAACAGGTTCATCTTCATGCATAACCATACATGATATTAGCCGAAATGTCCAACATGTTTGTTCAAAATGTGAAAGTAAAACTATCACATTTTGATTTTCAATACTCCACTTATCCGTCAATTCATATAAAAATAATTTAAACAAGATATTTCAGCTTATTTGGGTTCTAAATTCACTGTTGATTTGTCAAATCTGAAGATAGGCTATACTTAAAATCACAGAATTAAATTGTGAGGGAAATATTTGTTAAAATCCTCTTCCAAAAGTCAGAAACTAAATCACTGTCAACCATCACACTTACTGCTCTCTTCCGTTCTCTCATCATTTATTTCCAATAGTAATGTGTGTTGCAGTCTGACAGTGGGAAAGTAAAGCCTGAGGCTTAAGATTTCCCTTGAATAATTTGTTCATGTTTAAACCTGGAGGATGTTAACAGGCTGATTATGTTGCTCTGTGTTGCTGCGCTTTGAACATGCTGATCAAATAACTAGAGACTGGACTTTGTCTCCTTTTATCTCCTGTAATATTCCTAGAGTGACCTTTAGTTCTGCAGTAATATTTTTATAATATGCTTCTATCCTTCTTAGTTATAGGGTTCTTTGTCGTTTGGGCATGTGCAGCAGTTTTCAGTCCTTTAGTCTAATGTACACTCACTGAGCACTTTATTAGGAACACCTGTACACCTGCTCATTTAGGAAATTATCCATTCAGCCAATCATGTGGCAGCAGTGCAATGCATAAGATCATGCAGATACAGGTCAGCAGCTTCAGGTAATGTTCACATCAAACATCAGAATGGGGAAAAAATGTGATCTGAGTGACTTTGACCGTGGTGTGGCTGTTGGTGCCAGGCGGGCTGGTTTGAGTATTTCTGAACCTGCTGATCTCCTGGGATTTTCACACACAGCAGTCTCTAGAGTTTACACAGAATGGTGCGAAAAACAAAAAAACATCCAGTGAGCGGCGGTTCTGCGGACGGAAACGCCTCGTTGATGTGAGAGGTCAGAGGACGGTCAGACTGGTTGGAACTCAGATAACCTCTTTACAACTGTGGAGAGCAGAAAAGCATCCCAGAATGCAACACGTCCAACCTGGAAACGGATGTCACTTTGCTAGCTGATACCTACCCAGTATTAGTACTTCGCACTTTATTAGGAACACCGTGTTCCTAATAAAGTGCTCGGAGAATGTATAACCAGCCAATCCACTGATAGGCCTATATACAGTCTAACATTAACCATAACATTTAACCTGTCCACTAACTCCTGTTTGCACGATTCTGCATTTCATTCAAGCGATTTTTATACTCCAGACTGATTTCTATTTAAATGCAGATCTACAGTGGAGACATTTTTAAAATAAAACATTTTAAAGTGTAGGTGCACAAATCTTTGCAAAAGGGGCTGCAGTACATGAAAGAAGCGGTGCAGTTGCGACACCTTGTGGTTCCTTGTAGACAGTGATATAGTGGTAAATAAAAAGGTTGGTAAACTAATAATAATAAGACAAGCAACCACCAATATAAAAAAAAATTACATATTGCAGAAAAGCCTTAATTTTGGATTTTTTCCCCACTTAAAAGACTCTATCTCCATTTAACCCACAGCAGCATAGGCCTACTATACTGTAACTATGATCTGTGCTATTAACTAGGTCATAAATATTTAAATGATCCTAAAAAGGCGGGTAAACTGTGTTTTGTTGGGTTTACTCTCCTCTAAATCCTTTGTCCAGCTGCCCCACTGAATGATAAATGGCAGAGACTTTTAAAATGAATGGGAGATGAACTTTATGGATCCCGACAGTGTGCTGGGGTGTTTTCTGGGGTCAAGGGGTCATTTCCTTCTGTCTTGTATAGACTAGAAAACACAGAGAGAAGAAACCTTCCACCTAAAGAGTTCTTCATGTCCACTAGTATTTACCACACTGACTGAGATCACAGAAACAACATGATTTATGATTTATTTTAGTTGGGTTGCTGTATTGTTACTGAGCCCGTTCACTTGCACGCTTTCATAAACTCGCATGGATTTTTGTCACCAGGTCCCGGGTTTCAAGAAAGTATTTAAAGGACTAAGATTAGTTTGTCCTAGTGACATGTTTACAGTGATTAATGCCATGTATTATATAGTGAAATCAATTCTTTACCTCCCCAGCAATTTACATGTCAAAAAAAGCCACTGCATCAGCATGTAGTTTCATTAGAACGATAGAAATCAAACAACAAAAACAGGAGAGAGAAAGAAAGATAGCAAACTAGCTTCCTGGTTACCATAAGGGTTGGCATAGCAACCAGTTTTCAGCAGATTGTAAACTGTCTAACGAGACTGAACAGCCGAACTGAGAGAAAAAAATCGACCACCGCTGCCTTAAAACAGAGCTGCGTAATTAATAGTGATTGCATATCTCAATGTCAGCTTCCGTAATGAATTATCATTGAATTTTTGCATACTTGACAAAACATTTTATTTAGAATAGCTGCAGTTGTTGTTTTGACAAAATTGAGTTAATCACATAAACCTATTCTATGAGTGCCTATTAACCTGCATGGTGTTATTATTCTTATAATTATTATTGTTATTTTTTTCTTTTAAATAATTATTTTCGAGTCTGTAATTTCCAAAACAAAAGGCTCCATCTCCATTTAACTCAATGGATGCTGAAAACTAGAAGCTCAATATCTCAGAACTATCATGAACTATCAAAGCTCTCCCTGTCTCTCTCTCTCTCTCTCTCACACACACACACACACACACATACACACGCACACAAACAACCATCATCTTCCTCTTCCTCTCTCTAGCCCCCCCCCACCCCCACCCCCTCGGAAGGAAGTGTTTATGCTGATTAACCTCCATCAGATAAACCTTATCCATTACAGCAGAGTGACTTTCTGCTGCCATTTAATAAGATTAGCACGGGTTTAAATGAAGAGTTTTACTGTCAGATGTCCTAAAATATGTTTCAGAAGCCTTTCCACCCTGCCAAGAAAAATATTATTGAGCAAACACTGATAAGAGTGTCACCGATAAGAGATAAGCTGTGGAGATCAGCTGCTTTCTCTGTTAGTCAGTGTCACGATTACTGGGACAGGGAGGCTCCACTCTGTCCTCTTGCTGGTGACTAACCGACAGTGTAGAAAGATGGATTTTGTATTAAAAGATGAATGTGTGAACAGATGGTTAGCTTGTCACTATGGCTCATTATTGGCCTCCATGTTAAAAAAACCACGTCTACATAATTACAGTCAACTTTGGCTCGCTGACTCAGTTGGCTGTTGTTGTTTTTTTTATGTAGTCTGGATTTGTCCGAGCTTAATAAAACACAAGGAACTTGTAACAAATAATTATTTTTATTAAAAAATAAATCTTTCACAGTACATGGCAGAGAGATGCTGGCATACGAGGGGTCAACAATGACAGAAATATTGGAGGTCAGTGAAGAACTAAGCATGCTGGTGCAGCTATGGCTTTACATGGAAACAAAAACACAGAAGCTCACTGTCTTGAGGTGCGATGAAATCAGACAAAGGGATTGTAACAAACTGATTTCTTTGGCGACATTATACAATATACACATACTAACAATTTCACACTTGACATCAAAGATTGAAATGCACGATTCCACGTTACACTTGCTGTTTTAATGCGACTTCTGTCATCCGGTGACACCAGGACACATGAGCTACGTTCACACTGCAGACCTTCATGCTCAATTTTTAAATGCTGCTCATACCTGATTTTTTTTGGATGACCGTTCTTATCCAGGATGTAACCCATATCTGATACCACTATGAACGTTGATGATGAGAAGACATGCATGCAGATGTGAGGGGAAATAACTGAATTGAGACACTTAAAGCTGTAGTGTGAACGTAGATACTGTCAGGTGTGGATGGGCAAAAATAAGATCTTCAAAACCAGATGTGGAGTTGGTCAGGATCCACATTCTGTGTTTTCTGGGCGCTATTGAGCCGAAATGTAAAGAGATGGGGAGCGGAAAACAGTAGACTAATACTGTCACAGATTAAAATATAAATGGGATGCATGACAGCCATTTTCAGGCCAAGTGTGGGTACACAGGGATGTGATTTCATAACATCCAATCTGTAGAATCACAGCTGTGATTGTGTGACTGTGCAGCTGTAGCCATAGAGTTCAGTTGAAATGGACATGATTCAGCCTTGACTGCACTCTGTTGCACAGATCTTTGGGACCATCCTGCCTGGGACAACCCAAACGTGTCTTGGGCAAGTTAATTAGTGCCTGACTGTGTTTTCATCATGTGAGCAACACGATCAACCAGTCACCGGAAGTCCATTCACTTCCTACAGAGCTGAGCGACCAGGAAACTTGATGGTCAAGCCTGTCGGCTGAGAAAAGTTGGTCATAGCTGAATTTTTTCCAGTCATGGGCCGTCAACAGCCAATCAGATTTGCGTGCTTCCTTGTGTCCCTCCTAATGTAATTGCAAAATGACAAGATTGCAGCCATTCAAAGCTTTAATTTGAAAGCCTACAGGAATAAACGTCTCAAAAACGATGCGTGGAGAACGGTCGCATCCATCGTTGGGGTCGATGGCGAGCTCTGAAGTAGTTTTTTTTTTTGTTAATTTTCGATTGAGGCTACCTAATTACCTTATTAGCTATATAAATGTGTTAAAACAATGCAACATCATGGCAGGCAATACCAGAGCCGCAACAAATACTTGATTTGTCTTTTTCAAAACTCTGTAGCTGCAGACCGCTACATAGACGCAGTCGGGCCCTCTGGCCCCGCCCACAATCGGTCAGGACAGAGCGGCCCGTCAGCCGCAACAACAACAAAAATATGGAACACATGCAGACATAACATGCAGACTTAAGAACAAAACACATAGATGCACTTTGGAGCTGTATTAAGAGTTAATGGTAACCAAGACGCAAGCAATGGCAAATATTAAAATACTAGCTAGTAAATGGGTTGAAACAGTGTGTCAAGTGCTTAAAGAGATGAACACTGGGGAGATCAGAATAAAACAATTCTGTGATCTCTACAATTTTTAGACGTACAATAAATGGGCCGGTTGTAGCCTACAGACAAGGAAGTGCTCTGTCAGTGAGTTATCAGAGTTGGGTCTGTAATATTGGGTTTTCATGAGACCTTCATACACATGAACTTGGAAGCATACAGTACGTGCAGTTTCATGTGCAGACACACACACACACACACATTATGGTTTAACCGTTATAAAGTCTATAGAGTTCTGGTGAGGATAACAGAGAACATGTAGATTACACTTGTCTGTCAGCTCACACACTTCCGCCTCACCCTGAGCGAACTCAAAACGAAAACCTTTTCCAAGAAACACCCTGAATTTCACTTCCTTGTTCTGCAGCACCGCCACACTTACAGAAATAAAACACTATATCTGACCGCTACTACAGAACTTAAATTGATCCAAATCTTTTGAGGAACCGCTCTGCTACTGGAGAAGACTACTGTATACATTTCCGGTTACACATAAAACACAAAAACAACTTTGGCTTGAAGGGAACTGTTGGCTGCTAAAGCTCACATCATTTTTACACTGTAGCTGAATATATGCAAAAACTGAATAAACAAAAACACCTTGTCAATACAGTGGAAGACAGTTGCCTGAGGTATCATCATGGGTTTTGTCCAATGTGAATCGTGGCCTACCTGATACTGCTTAGGTGGTTTGGTCATTTTTGACAGTTATAGCTCGTCACGACATTTCACAAAGTTTCGCTGTACACTCTGAAGTCTTGTTAAGTCGGAAATGAGACACCTATGATTTAAAACTATCTAGTAGTGACAAAAAAGAATAGGCTAGAGGTTAAAATGATGGGTCCACAGCTTAACAGTGTGCGTAAGTGTGTGTGTACACGCGTGTGTAAGTGTGCGTATGTATGTATAGGTGTGAGAACATGTGTACCAATATTGACATATTGTGGTTGTAAGTGGTTGGCAGCTACACTCACAAAAAAACACATCCTTTCATAACCGCAGTGTTTGGTCTTATTGCAAAGTTTAAAACATGTGGCCTTCATACCTCTTGCACAAAAATCACTGGAACCATTTCTGCAAAAAGGTAGGTGGTTTTGCCCTGTTTTTAAAGTACATATTAGTGTGTTACATGTGCCTTAGATGGCCGTAGATGCCCTGGAGAGTACATGTGTGTCATTTGTACCCTTTACACCAAAATATACCTCTAAGGCACAGTTTCCCCTCTGGTGGTATCCATCAAACCCAGTACTGGCTGTCTTTGAGAGTTGGAGTAGGGCTCCGAGACCTCTGCGAGGGCCTGGCCCCTGCAGCGACGGCTGGAATAGCGTTACTACCAGCTGCGTTCCCTCCGTTCCCTCCTACATCGCCATGACTACCTCTACGATTACGGTCCACGCCCCCTCCATTGGGCTCCAGCGGCCCCCAGAACGTCATCCCGGGGGCCAGACTCAGCCTCCTGGGAGTCAGGGTCAGCACGGGCGAGCCGGGGCAGCTGCTGGGGCCGAGCGGGGTGACCACCACCGAGGGCATGGCCACGCTGCGCTCCGGACGGCCCAGGTAAGGGCTGCCCTCGGTGGGTAACGGCACCGCCGCCAGCTCCTGGATGAGCCGCATGCGGGCCCGCTTCTCCTTGCGGTGGCGGAACACCAGAATCAGAACCACGAGGATCACGATGAGCAGCAAGCAGGCCAGGAAGGGCAGGATGATGAGGAGAGGGTCTGAGGCGGGGCGGGGCAGCACCTCGACGTGGACCGGGTGGTGGTTGGGAGGGTTCGCCGGGCTGTGCTTCACCGGGACAGAAGGGGTGTGGGGTTGCGGGGTGTGTTTCTGCCCCCCTCCCCCTCCGCCCGCTCCGCCTCCCAGCCTCCCTCCTTCCCCTCCGTGGCGGGTGTGGTTCGCCCCGCGGTGGTTGTGAGGCTTCATCCTGTGAGTCCTGTTGTGGTTCTTGTGTGACAAAATGTGGGGATGCAAGCTGGCGCCCGCCCCGCCGCCGCGTGTCGTAGATCCCCCCCGCCCGCCTCCTCTCCCTCCTCCTGTCGTAGTTCTGTTGTGGCCCGGCAGACGGGTGGTCGTGTGTTCGCGACCCGGACTGTCTGCTTTATTTTTCGAAGCGCTAGGACCATGATGCATCTGGTGGTGGGGTAAGATGGTGAAGTGAAGCTCGCCCTTTGCCGGTTGGACGTCTCCAGCCTTCAGCATGAAGATGAAGGAATCGTTGAGCGGCGTGGCGGGGGCGTGGCCTCGCGCCGTGGTGACGCCGGAGCCGTTGCCACGGAGCTGGTTGGCGTTGTTGTCGCTGAGCGTCTCCTCGATGGCGACCCGGCCCTGCACCACGTCTCGGAATGTGAACGACCTCACCACCTCTGATGCTCGGTTCAGGTCATAGGTCATCTGCACACACAGCAGGAGAGAGAGGGAAGTGAGGTTCGTTTTGACACATGGAGTCACTGAGAAGGCGCTTTAATAACTTGTTATATTCATATTGATAACTGTGTTAAAGTGGATGCAGGCCAGTTCATTTGACTTTAGATGCTGTTATGCTTCTGTGCAAGACAGATAACCCACAATACACCAGTGGATCTGCTAATTGGCCAAGAAGACAGCAGCATGTCCCAGGTGTCAAGGTCGTTCAGCTAACCACTCTGAGGAAATAAAGGAATAAACAAACTGAAATCAGAGAGCCTTACCAAGAGATGCAGGACTGGTGATTTTTACCTTGACTAGTTTTCCATGTTTGGGCGGAGAGAGAACCTCGAAGACCGGGTCGACTCTGCTGATCCTCGCCAGCTCCGAGGCGTCCATCATGGCTTTCCCCAGCTTCACAGCGATGCCGCTTGGCACCCGCACCGGCTCCCTCAGGTAGATCAGCGGGTGCACAGTGACGTTCACCGTCTGGCCCGTCAGGTTACCGTACACAACACCGGGCGAGGAGGCCGACACCGAGATCCGAAAGCTGTCCTCTGATTCGCTGAGATCAGTCATGTGATAGACGACACGGCCGAACTGTAGGTCCTCGTGGCGGAAGGCGGGGACCTCGAGGTCGTTGATGGCGATGCGTCCGTGGCGAGGGTGCGTGGTGACCGTGTAGGTGATGTTGGCTTGGCGGCGACCGTTGGTCTGAGCCGCCAGCTGATTGGTTGTCAGCACCACAGCGGTCCTGCCTTGAACCAAGGACAGGCCGGTGTTGTTCTCCATGGAAACAGCTGCCTTGGTAACCTCCAAGCTAAAGAGTTTGTAGAGCGGGCTGTGGTAACCGTCGGTTACGTTGAAGTAGAAAACTCCTGTAGACGGCTCACCCTGATGGAGGGAACAAGGAAGGAAGGAAGGAACAAAGGGAGGAGGGTTGGGATGAAAGTCAGTGACTAAATAACTGACCACTAAATGAATCTCTAACGGCAACAGTCTCACACACACACACACACACACACACACACACGAATCAGAGCCATAACGCCTCCATGAAGCGCTGCAGAGAGGTTCTCCACCTGCTGTATGAAGTGCAGCCTGCCATGGTTGACGTCATACTGGGTGAACGAGGTCACAGGCTCCGGTCTTTCCCCCAGGGTCAGGTAGCCGTTGTTGGGCTTACTGATCACACCGTAGTGCAGCTCCTCTGGAGGCGTGTCATGGTCCTCTACCTGATGACACGGTGAAAAGGAACTGTTCACCCAAATTAAGTCTACATCACTATATACCATATACCAGTGATTCTCAACCTTTTTCATATCATGGACCCCTAATTTAGTACACATTACGGCCACGGACCCCCATTTGATTATGTTTTTCCTCGCGGACCCAAATCTGAGAATATTTATATTGTTAGATATGATTTTGTCCAGAATTCCTTGACTATCTGTATTCTAGGCAGAGAGATAACAGTGAATCTATGACCAAAACAGTCATTCTTCTACATTCTATAATTGTGTTAACTTCTTGCAAATGAAATAATGGTAAAGTTTAACAATTCATCAATTTGCTGAGGACCCCCTGGAACCCCCTCATGGACCCCTGGTGGTCCCCGGACCCCACGTTGAGAACCACTGCCATATACCATACTAATCATATACATATTACATATACATATACTACACCATATATTACATCATATACCATACTAGATCATGTATATATATAAAAAACATTGGTTAAAAATACTGTGGAACAAAGTTGAATGAATAGAGTATCAGTATGAACAAAAGGATGTCCGTAAGAAATAGACTTGATTGGGCCCCGGCCTTCCATCACCATATTTACTTGGTGATGGAGCAGAGCAGTCAGCCAATCACAGGGCCCGTCAAGCTGTCAATCATCATGAAGTAATTCACGGCAATCAAATGAGAAGAGAGAAGAAAAAGAAAGAGGATGCGCAGCCACAAATTCAAGGTATGTTACTGTGCCAAGGAGGAATACTGTATGTAAAACAGTATAGTCTTCTTACATCATGACTTCAAAAACAAAAGTTTAATTGCCACTGTGTGTAACACCGCTTAGGGATGCCAAAAACCAAGGAATAGCTGATGTTTTTTTGTGTACAAAACCTTGACAACATCTAAGTGATAATGCACTCAACTACACAGTCCAGCTGGTTGTCAAGGCAACCCTTCTCCAGCCCCTCGACACCCTGCCTACCTGCAGGTTCTCCGGCCCGAGCACGACGCTCTCCCCCGCGACCACCTTCATACTGGGAGCTCTGGTCCTGATGAGCGGCGGCTGGTCGTTGACCGGCGTCACCGTGATGTTGAACATCTCCGTCACCGCCAGGCTGTCCTCGACCTGGCGAAGATGACGAGCCTGGTCTAACGGCAAAAGGGAGGAAGACGGAGACGAGGAGAGAGGGGAGAAGGAGGACGAGGAAGAGGAGGTAGAAGAAGAAGTGGACAAGTAGGACGAGGAGGTAGAGGTGGAGGAGAGCTCCAGAGGAGCCACCCAGGCCCGGAAAGTGAAGCTGTCGCTCGTCGTCTCCGAGTCATCGTGGATGTACGTGATGCCGAACTTGTTCAGGGCGACCTGGGAGAAATCTAGTTGGTCACTGGGGAAAGATGGGAAGGACAGAAGTCACATTTAATCTTTACTTCTTATATGCAAGGTTGAACAGAGGGGTAACACTTTACAATAAGGGTCACTAAGTTAAGGGTTAGTTAATGTTTAATAAGCATTAACTAACCCTTAATTAACAGTTAACTAATGTGTCTGGTAATCATTTACTAATGGTGTTCATGTTAACTAAGGTATTAATTTATACATTATTTAATAGTCATCTTTATAAACTATTAAATAATGTATAAATTAATACCTTAGTTAACATGAACACCATTAGTAAATTACACATTCGTTAACTGTTAATTAAGGGTTAGTTAATGCTTATTAAGCATTAATGCTTATTAAGCATTAACTAACCCTTAACTTAGTGACCCTTATTGTAAAGTGTTACCAACAGAGGTTTTGGATAATATTGTAGCGTCACAGGTTCTCGTTTCAGTTAGCCCCAGGCGTAAATTATGACTCAGGCGAGGATTCAAACTTAATGCCAGACGGTGTTTTATTGTTACAAACTCAGGGCAGTGAGAGCTTACACTCCAAAATAACAAACCCTGGCCTATGGCTAGTACCGGATTCAACAGTTCCTCTTTGTTGGCTTATCGTGTACCAAAACACCCACTCAGAAAGTCGTCCCCTCTTTTTAATTTTCCCTTGCCCTCAAACTCGGGTTGTAGCTCTCCCCTGGAAACGATGCAGCCCGTGAACATTACACCCCAACACCTTCTCTTACTCTTCCCCAAGGCTCGCTACAACTGAAACTTGGAGAAGGATGGAAATCATGTATCGGTCTAAGCTGAAAATAATTGTAATTCACCCCTTAAGGTTGAAAACTGCCCTCTGAATGAAGCTGTATTCAGTGGCATAGTGAGGCAGTTAGGATAGGTTAGACAGGCTAGGCTATGTAGGTTAGGTAGGCTTGTTATGTCTTTCCAACATGCTGTTTTATGTCTTGTGCTTTGTTTTGTTTCCTTTGTAAAGTCCATTGATACATGCTTTGTGATGAGAGGATACATAAATAAAGTTGATATACTGTGCACCTTTCATCATTTAACACTGTCACCCAAAGAAGTCCAGATATTAAAGCTCAGTGCAGCATCATGGAAGTCTTGTGCTTTACATTAGGCATCATTTTACTTTTGGTTTTTCAGTCAGTTCAGGAAGACGTTATAAAAGGATCCAGGCACCTGCTGAGGTTTTGTCCTCCTATAGTCAGAGCCCCGTGCCGCGGCAGGGAGATCACCCGGTACAGGACCTGGTGGTCCCGGCGCTGCGGCTCTGGAACCTTCCCCAGGAGGTTGGAGGCGTCGAGCTTGGACCTGTCGATGGTGACCCTGCCGCCCTCCGCCACCACCACACCTGAGGGACGGGAGCAGAACACACAGCGGGTTTGGTCTGTTGAACTGTCGAACCATTCCCTAATAATTCCCTAGAAAGGAACTGTTAATTTCTTGGAAGGTTTCCTGGAAAGAACCATGACATTATGTACTAATTATAGGGAAAATAGAGAAACAGTTCAATGGTAGTTGGTAAGTTCCTCAAATTTCTTCTGTTGTTTCCAAGACAAAACCATGAAATATTTATTTATGTTGTTTATTGAGAGTTTGCTGTATATGTTTGCTGTTAATTTTATTGGTTATTTTTGTTCTGTTTTTCTCACTTACATTTTTTACTTTTTTAACATGTTCGAAATAAAATCTAATCTAATCTAATCTATAAAATGATGTAGTAGTTATATAGAAAATTAGAAATTAACTTGAATTAATTAAGAATTCAACAAATAACTATATTATATAATTATATGAATAATGACTTCTGATAATTGACCTCTGCCTATTATTTATTTATTTATTATCGACTCTCCAGACTGCTGACAGTTTCTATACAACTACTTCATCATTTCATGGTTCTTTCCAGGAAACTTCCTACGAAATTAACAGTTCCTTTCTAGGAAATTATTAGGAAATTGAGATCTGACCTTTTTGACAAAATACACACAGTATTCACACATTTCCATAGACCACATCTGTTCTTTTATGGTTTAATTTCCCTGTTCAGTTCAGGTTCCACCTCATGTGATTTGAGGCTGTGAGTCTAAAAAGCCACAATGAATTAACGAACTTGCTGCAGATGTGACAAGCAAGACAGTAAGGATAGGACTTAGAGGGATGTAAAGATTAAATGGATAATGAGCAAAATGTTTCTATTATTTAATTCTTATATGGTTGTTGGCAAAACTGCTCATCTAGGCCTACATTCCTTCAAGATGTCAGCTGCATGTCATCACCTTAAAATGAAAATACCTCACGATTTCACAATTTAGACCTCACAAATTCACATTCATATGATATTCCCCCAGCAACTCCGCAACCACAGAACCAAAAAATATAATAAACATGTACAAACCGGAGCCACTCTGTTGAAAAGTAAGAGTATTTTAGATTTTTGAAATACAGAAATGTGGCTGTATCCCAATTTAACCGGCCTGATCCGGAGTGGTACCTGCGTTGTTCAGTAACTTGGTCTTGCGTTGCGGGTGGTCGTGGTGCGCGTTGGCCTGGTAGGAGATCAGGATGGAGAAGGTGTGCAGAAGGAAAGCAGGAGGAGAAGACACGGTGAAAGAGAAAGAGTCCGTCGCCGACCAGCCGACGGACTCCGGCTTGTTCTGATCGTACCAAATCACTCCATCGTTCACCTGAGAGAGAGAGAGAGAGAGAGGGAATAAGAGAGAGAGAGGGAGAGAGAGAGAGAGAGAGAGAGAGAGAGAGAGGGAATAAGAGAGAGAGAGGGAGAGAGAGAGAGAGAGAGAGGGAGGGAGAGAGAGAGAGAGAGAGAGGGAGAGAGAGAGAGATACATATTGTTGTTAGGGGAAAAAACTGTAACTCCAGTTTTGTTGATTTTCATGTTTTAAGTTAAACTGAAGGATTACATGTTCCTCTATGGGTTGAAAAAAAAAAACATCCTTGAGGAGGAGTAAAAACTGGGAAAAATGACTTTAGACTGGAGCCTATATAATTTAACAGCATTTATGGATGTTTAATATTTGTTGATATTAAGTATATACCCTAGATCTTAAAATGGTTAAAATAAACAAACAATATAAACTGTTTTTTGAGTGACTGAGTGAAAAGTGCATTGGGAAGCTATACTGAATACATTAATAATAACAGTGTTTGTATACTGAGCAAGTATAATGCATGTTGTTAAACTACAAGTCACTCTGAGTAGACTTGGGTTTATGAACAACACAGGCGAATGCCAGAAAACAAATAAAGATACATGTGCCAGCACACACACACACACACGCACACACACACACACACACACACACACATCCCTACCATGCTCTGTGTGAATGTGGACACCAGACGTGTGGAGTTGTCCGGCAGGCGGCGGACCAGCCGGCCCAGTTTAGGAGCAGCGGTCACTGTAAACACCACCGAGTGGTTCCCTCTGATGTTGTCGTCGTCGTTGGTTACCACCTGCAGCTCCTGCTCAGAGATCGGCGTCACTGAGCCTGTGGGGGGAAATTTTGTTTTGTCCCAGTTCATATGTTGAGAGAACTATAATCATTTTATTGCTGCACTGGAAAGAAGTTAATTAACCTTCAAACCTAAGAATCTACACAAAAAACAAATTAAGTGTAAGATACAATCTGATGCACTGCATTACTGAACTATGATTATAATCTGTTTTTGTCATCTGACTACTTCATATTTTTATTCTGATCATGTTATAGGATATTACTGTTTGGTATAGCAATAAAGTAATACATTGAATCTTGAATCTGTTTTCCTCCACAGAGCATTAGGAGAAACCTCTGATGTGTAAACTTCAGCTGTAAGGTTAGAAAGGTCGTCCAAGCATGCTTTCTATCTTTATCGCACAAGTGTTATTCATTGGCCAAGGTAAATAAAATGTTTACCACAGGTTTACCTATCAGAAGCCCAACCTCAGCTGTATAACCTTGACCAGAAAGCCTGATAAGTCTGTCTGTTTACAGGTTGGAGACACTTTACCCTTGCATAAAGTGGCACTCTCAGGCTGGCACTGAGCACAGAGGTGATCTGATTCTGTCAGCAGAAACTCTCAGTTTAGACTAACGGTGCCACCTACTGGCACTGTTATGTAACTGCACTGCAAACAGATACAACTGAGAGCCGTGGCAGTCGACTGCGGCGGTTCTCAATGTTTTTGGCCCCTTAAAATGAAGCGATGCTTACTTATGAGTGGTGAACAGTTCAACCAAATAATGATTTTCCCTTTTTATGTTGTTTTATTTGATTATGAGAGGAAGGGGCGTCCTGGTGGCTCAGTGGTCTAAGGTGCGTACCGTGCAACCGCATCGTCCCGGGTCCAAATTCGGCCCAGGACCTTTGTCGCATGTCATCCCCTTCTCTCTCCTAATCCTTCCTGTCTATCTCTACTGTAAACTGTCACAATAAAGGCAAAAAGCCCACAAAATAACCTTGAAAATAAAAAGAGGAGGCAGAGAGGCTGAAAACAATCCAGAATTTCACAAGAAATTCAGCAAAATTTAGAGAAAAATCTGAAAAAAATAGATGTGATAATACATTTGTATAGGCAAAATGTGTTTTTTCTATCCCATAAATCATCTTGTGACCCCCCATAATTATCTCATGACCCTCTGAGGGGTCCCGAACCCCAGGTGGAGAAACACTGGGCTAAAAAATGGAGAAGTGAGCTTGTGTCCAAAAAATGACAAGGTGTCCAGTGATTTTATCTTGTTTCCAGACCTATAAAGCTTATTTCATGATATTTTTTTGCCAAATTCTCTCACTGCACTGGCAGATAATCTGATGGTTTCAATACATTTCACTTGATTCATGCCAATATGACTTCTTTCAACAAGAAACATTCTCCAAGACAACTTCACTTTTACCAAGTAAACCTGAGGAAAAAGCTTGATAAGTCTGGATACAAGATACAATAACTTAACAGGTTTGTCAGTTTTCGCAGTGTTTTGAACCCAAAGGCCACCTGTGAATATCTGAGCAGGGAAATGATTTGACTAGCAAATGACCCGGCGTGCCTCTGCTTTGTTACCTGGGTAGACCTCCATGGGCTGGTGCCTGTGCAGGGTGAGGACCAGGGAGCGGGCGGCGGTGCTGAAGATCTGCCGAGGGGCAAAGTTCACGCCGTCGTTCACCTGGAAGTGGAAGCCGCCCGACAACGCACCTGCACCGCAGCGGGAAACAGGTGATGTCGGATAAAGATGTCGGTGTTGATAACTGTTGTATTCTATTCTTAAGTTTCATTCGACAGTCATAAAAGTACAAACGTAGACATTCAGTAATACCAGAGGTGGGGACTCGAATCACTTGACTTGGACTAGAGACTTGACTTGATGCATGAAGAGAAGACTTGAGACTTGGGTTCTGGTGACTGGGGATTTAAATGACTTAGACTGAAGTTGAAACTGATTATAGAACTCAAACTCTCTCAAACTCAAGTTTTTATCCTATTCAAACCAGATTGCATTGAAAAGTCCTAGATATTTAGTTTTCTTTAAGATATTAAATTGATACTGGACTCTTGATTTGTTCTGACTTGACTTGCTGTTCTACATTTAGACTTGAGACTTGACATTAATGACATGGACTTGACTTGGCAATCTACATTTAGACATGAGTTTTTATCATTACTATTATCATTATTACTATTAATATATTATTCCGATTTTTTTCATTATTATGTTGTATTTATCTTGTTAAGCACTTTGTATTTCAATCTTGCATGAAAGGTGCTATATAAATAAAGTTTGATTGATCGATTGAACTAATCATAAATTAAATTAAATTAAATAATCTAGTGTATTCTCTCAGCTGTCATCAAGTACATGTCTCTGATTAAACTTCACTCTACTACTAACAACTGAACCCTGACTTCTACTGTGCTCACCGCTGTGTATGAAGAGCAGCTGTCCGCTCTGAATGTGTTTCTGGGTGAAGTTCAGGATGTGCCTGGAGGGGGCGCTCTTCAGCGCCAGGTGGCCGTTACTGGGCGGAGTCACGATGAACTCCAGACCCTCCGGCTCCGTGTCCGAGTCTTCAGCGCTGAGATCTTCTACTGAGATTTCTGTTACTGAACCCACCCAGACCTGAGGAGAGAGGAGAGGAGGAGAGGAGGGGAGGAGAGAAGAGGAGAGGAGAGGAGAGGAGAGGAGAGGAGGAGGAGAGGAGAGAGGAGAGGAGAGGAGAGGAGAGGAGAGGAGAGGAGAGGAGAGGAGAGGAGAGGAGAGGAGAGGGGAGGAGGAGGGGAGAGAGGAGAGGAGAGAGGAGAGGAGAGGAGAGGAGAGAGGAGAGAGGAGAGAGGAGAGAGAGGAGAGGAGAGGAGAGGAGGAGAGGGGAGAGGAGAAAAAAGGAGGAGGAGAGAAAACAAGAGAGGAAACAAGAGAGGAGGAGAGGATTATATTCTATCTGTATTAACATAATCATGAATATTCAACACTATAAAACACTTTGAGTTCCTTGTCTCCCAACCTGCAGCTTGAATAAACTGTCAAACTGCCTCCCTCTCTCTCTCTCTCCTCCTGACTTTGCCTCTCTCTCTCTCTCTCTCTCCTCCTGACTTTGCCTCCCTCTCTCTCTCTCTCCCCTCCTGACTTTGCCTCCCTCTCTCTCTCTCTCCCCTCCTGACTTTGCCTCTCTCTCTCTCTCTCCTCCTGACTTTGCCTCCCCCTCTCTCTCTCTCTCCTCCTGACTTTGCCTCTCTCTCTCTCTCTCTCTCTCCTCCTGACTTTGCCTCTCTCTCTCCTCCTGACTTTGCCTCTCTTTCTCTCTCCTCCTGACTTTGCCTCTCTCTCTCTCTCTCTCTCTCTCTCTCCTGACTTTTCCTCCAGCTAACAGACTTTGCCTCTCTCTCTCTCTCCCTCTCTCTCTCTCTCTCCTCCTGACTTTGCCTCTCTCTCTCTCTCCTGACTTTTCTTCCAGCTAACAGACTTTGCCTCTCTCTCTCTCTCCCTCTCTCTCTCTCTCCTCCTGACTGCCTCTCTCTCTCTCTCCTGACTTTTCTTCCAGCTAACAGACTTTGATCTCTCTCTACTGCCACTGCTCACCTTCAGCTCCCTGTTGGCGGTGACGACGGGCGTCTCGTCGTTCACTGGTATGATGTTGATTTGAACGGCGCAGGGCAGACTGTGCTTCCTGATCTCCGTCTGATTGGCCACGATGGTGAAGTTGTCGCTCAGTGTGTCGCTGCCGTCGTGGATGTAGGAGATGTACTCCCGCTCCACCTGGAAACAGAGAGAAGGGGAGAGAGAGAGAGAGAGACTGATTCCAAAACGGTCCTGATCAAACAATAATTTATAACAAAAACAGAGGAAAGTACGTCCTTCAAATGTTAAAGGAGTATTAAGAAATCTATAACCGCTTTCACACATGCAGTTTCACCTGGAAATCTACTGGAAATTTTCCATGTTGGGGTCATGTGTCAACCAAGCGGCCAAAACCACGGGTGAATTTGGCCGTATGGCGATTTTCAAAATAATTGCGTCATTAATGGGATATAACGGTTATAAACAGGGTTGTTTTCTGAGCGATTGACAGGTCGCCTGTCCAGTGATTGACAGCTCGCCGATCACGGACCAATAGCAGGCGGCGCTGTGGCTCTGTGTCGACCCTCAGCTTCGCTCTGGCTGCTCCGGCTCCAAAAAATGTCAACATGGCAGCGCTCGTAAACCCCAACTTTTGGCTTCAAAACGGCCCTTCAGAAACTTGTGGGTGACGTCACACTCACTATGTCCATCTGTTTTTACAGTCTGTGTGTCAACGGAGCGATATTCTGGAAGAGCTGATCCGGTAAATTCCCCCCCTCAAGACCAAGTGAAATTCCTGTGAATCTTCGTTTGTGCTGCTAGTGTGAATAAAAGCCGTAAGATTCCAGAGTCCAGCACCCAAAAGTTTACCCAACAGTTTCTTACACAATACGCTTTCACGTAGAGCAAGTGAACCAATCACAAGAGACTCTGGGGTGACGCCGTATTTCACCTTAAGGCTAAGATGAGTCTTTAGTTTATGAGGTGTTTCCAAAAAGCATCTTAACCCAGAACGCTCTTCAAAATGATCGTAGAAACCGATTGAAGATACACTGAACAAAACACACGTAGGTAATGAACGCACCTATGTAGGATCACACTTAAAAACACTGTTTACAGAAATCTTACTTATTGCCCCTTTAAAGAATCCACATATTACCTTAATCTGTGTGTGTGTGTGTGTGTGTGTGGGTATGACTTAAGTCACTTTCAGGGACACACACCAGACTTAAGACCAGTTGATTGGGGACCGCTTGTACAATTGGGGACAAAAGCCGTGTCCCCAATTGGTAAAAAGCTGATTTTTGGGTCAGTGGTTAAGGTTAGGGTTAGGTTAAGGTTGTGTGTGTGTGTGTGTGTGTGTGTGTGTGTGTGTGCAGTCGGACCTCAGTGTGTGTGAAGGCGGTGATGGGCATCCCGGGGATCCGGCTGTGCTCCAGGTGTCCGTGTCGCGGCGCGACGAGGACCTGGTACAGGAAGTTCATCCCCGAGAAGTGATGACTGGCGACCTTGATGATGTCGGAGGTCAGCGGCAGGGACGACCCCTCATCAAGGGTCAAGTCAGACACCTAAAGATGAAGATAAGATAGCACTTTATCACGGAATCAACCAACAGGAGAAAGGATTGATTGGTTAGTTGATCGGTTAGTTGGCTGATTGATTGATCAGTCAAGACCGAAAACTACATGTATTATAATGAAATAAGCCTTATAAATAAATAAACCTTCTGCACACGGCGTCTATTATGGGAGAAGTGAAACAAGTTGGCTGCATAATACCCTGACAAACACACACATTCTTTTCCAAATGATAATAATAATAAATAATATATCATATTTGCATAGCACCAGAAGAAAGAAAGATAAAATGCAAAAAGACAATGATAGAAACAGAAATATAAAATGGAAAAACACACAAAAAACAGACAGAGCATTAACATCAAGAACAAGTGTAACACTGAAATTCTTCCAACCGGATTTCGGTGTTCCACTTGTTCAAACTGAAGGGTTTAATAAACATAAAGAAAGAGATTCACTTAAAAACAATTCAGCAGCATGACTATTTTTTAATATATTGCCAGAATCTGCTTTGTCGGCGTTCCTTTATGCGCTAGAAGTGATTTTCAGACTGTTCCTCCATACAATGGCAGTGAATGGAGAGAGAAAAAAAACACAATTCTCCAGTCTGCTCTACCGGAGCAACAGATCACAGAATCACTGATTTGGGAGTTTTATCATGGAGGAAGAGACACAACCTCAGATACTACCAGAGCTACACAGACCTTTAACTTCAAAGTATATTTTGGCCTCAGATCTACAAGCGTGCAACATTTCTTCTTCTATTCTATTAACCTGTGTTCTCCGTTAACATCTAGAGATTCGTTCTGTACCTGCAGAGGCAGCAGGATGGGGATGACATCAATCTCCAGCCGGATCGGCCCGACCTCTGTGACCCCGTTGGTGGCCTCCAGCAGCAGAGAGTCGTTGGTGCCTCCTGCCGCCTGCTGCCGGTAGACGACCAATCCCAGGTTGACGTCCTCCTGGGTGAAGGAGGTGATTGGCTGCTCTCTGCCGCCCTGGGAGGAGGAACGGAGCGGACAGACAGACTGATCGACTTCAGAGAACGAACTTCTCAAGAAAGCGAGCACAGAGAAGCATCTTTACAGTTTGAGACAAACTGTGCGCTTCATGTTTTTCCCAGCCGTTTCAACCAGCTGTCACGCTCTTTGGATGTGACGTGTCGTTCTCGCAATGCATCATGGGGCTTCGTATTACTGATGGTATGTTCAGATTACGGGCTACAAAAGCTACAAAACAAAATACTGTCACAGCTTTGCATTTGTCTCATTTTTATTTTATCTGGCAAATAATGTTAATGTTAATAATGTTAATGGAAATAATTCATCAAGTAAATATATCTACCCTACACTACCTTCCCTCCGCTCTGATTGGTTCATGCTTCACTGCATCATCAGTGTGTGGGAAAACGTTGAAGCCTTGACTTCCTGTTGCTTTATAGCCCGCAGTCAGGACGCACCATAAGTCACCATCTGATGCATCTTCGTTTGGAAAGAAAACTTCTGGGATTTTTGTTTTGGAATCAAACTTCGACCGTTAGATATTACGTCAAATGCATCATGGAGGACACTAGAACGCATATTGAGAAAAGCCCAATTGTGTTATAGATAATACTTCAGAAATCCTCATTTCATCATGATGTTAATTCTTGGCACCACCAGAGACAGTAAAACAGAGACAAATTTACTTGATAGGTGTCTCCAAAGTGTGTTTAGAAATAGGTGAAATACTGACGTTTGTTCTGTCAAACTAACCTCCAAATTCTCCCATAATCTCAGTGCCAAATTCCTATTCCATCTCATTTGACTCACATTGGTGCGATTGAGTAAAATGTGACGTTTGCTGGGTGTAACGTTGACTCTCACAGCGGGCTTTGAACCGACACGCCTACCTGGACTTGCTGCTGTTCTCCTCGGTTGTTTTCTTGTTCCTCACCGGGGGAAATCCTGCAGAGGACGCCCAGGGAGGGAGGGCTTTGGACGGAGAAAACTATCTCCGAGGGCTGGCTGTCCTCATGGACCACCTGGAGAGAAATACAACAAATAATGTATGAATTAGTATAAGATATAGGAGATATGAATCTAGTCAAGTCGAGTTTATTTGTATAGGCTTTAAAGAGTAACTAAACCCCAAACCCAAATCTGTGTAAAGCCTGACATCTAATGGTAAAAAGCATGCTACTGAATTTGTCATCTGCTATTGGCTGATCTTTGGCGTCAGGTGATGTCACGTTCTAGGGCTGGGCGATACGGCCTGAGATTCATATCACTATATACTGTCACATTTACCTCAATAATGATAAATGAAACGATAATTTGTTTATTTTTCTTTCTTACCCCATTGCAGAAATACTACATTCACCATTAAGTGTCATAAATATAAAAAGATGCTTTTATTTTGAAAGTAAAACCACATCACTTCCTGTCTTATTCTGTCCTCCTCTGTCTGGCTTGACGCCACCGTTTATGCAAAGTTGGTACTTGACAAATGTATTATACTGAACAGACCGATATGTAGAAAATTTGGTTGGTGAGAGAGTGCCAGTGTCGGTTTTGGTAAATATTCGGTATAAATTGTTGTAAAAATTATTAAAAATAAAAAATAAAAATAAGAAACAAAAAATATTAAATAAAACGGTAACACTTTACAATAAGGGTACAACAATTAAGGGTTAGTTAATACTTAATAAGCATTAACTAACCCTTAATTAACAGTTAACTAATGTGTCTGGTAATCATTTACTAATGGTATTCATGTTAACTAAGATATTAATTTATACATTATTTAATAGTCATCTTTATAAACTATTAAATAATGTATAAATTAATACCTTAGTTAACATGAACACCATTAGTAAATTACACATTAGATAACTGTTAATTAAGGGTTAGTTAATACTTATTAAGCATTAACTAACCCTTAACTTAGTGTACCCTTACTGTAAAGTGTTACCAATAAAATATAAGAATATTTATGTTTTTAGAGAAATAAAGTTCATTATTATTATTATTATTACATCATCATTACCTCTAAATGTTCCCTGGTCACGGAGACGTTTTGTCCCTCTGCCACCACCACCGGCCGGTTGCTGAGGACGCTCGGCGGCCTCTGGTGGCTCTCCAGGTAAACTTTGACCGTCAGCCCGATGTCCAGATGCACCTCCCTCCTGCCCCGGTCCGTCCGCCTCTCCGTGCTCCGCTCCCTCGCCCTCGCCGTCACGTTGAAGCCGTCCGACAGCTCGTCGCTGCCGTCGTGCCGATACGCCAGCCGCCCCGCCGCCAGGTCACGCTGGGTGAATGACGAAACGACGTCTGTTGCCATGACGTCAGCATCAGCATCAGCATCAGCGTCGGTGTCTCCGTCGTCCAGGAAGAGGACGCCGTGTTTGGGCGGCAGGAAGACCTCGTACGTCACTTCCTCTGGGTCTCGGATGTCGAGGTTGCTGAGGACGCTGAGGTTGGCGGAGGTCAGGGTCGTGACCCCACCCCTCTGCACCGTGAGGCCGGTGTTGTTCCCCACCTGCAGGTACGGGTCCTGGGCCATCACCTGCACCAGGCAGCCACATGACGGAGAGGGAGTTTAGTCATTTATGAACCAGTAATCCCTTTAAATACCCTTACATTTACATTAATTCACCCCTTAATTCATGCAAAATCCTCTGAAAATGAGTTAAGGGAGTTATTAATGGAGGAGACCCCATCAAAACCTCCTGAAACACCCCTTAATGTTTGACTGCTTACTTTCTAATTTAATGTCAAATTCAGGGAGACAGGAACTTTCCATTAAAGAGTAACTACACCCCAAATCCAAATCTTTGGTGAAGCCTGACAGCTAATGGTGAACCCTACTTTTCACCATTAGGTGTCAGGCTTCACCACAGATTTGGGTTTGGGGTTTAGTTACTCTTAAAGGAGAAACTTCTGCACGTGTATTAAAGTTAAAATATAATGTGAAAGGATGGTAAATATGAAAAGTAGAAAAATTAAACTTGAAATTTCTTTAAGTGGAACATTTTCATCAAAATCTGTTACATATATAAAAAAAAATTAAAGTACTTCAAGACTTTATAATCACCTCCAGCAGTGTTGAAACGTAGTGTTTCCCATCAGTTACGAAAAGGACGAAACGCCCAAAACTCACTCCTCTGTGGACAAACAACACCTTTCTCTGAGGAGAGGAGGAGAGGAAACAAGGAGAGGAGCGAAGAGGAGAGGAAATCAGAGGAGAGAAGAGGAAACGAGATTAGAGGAGAGGAAACGGGACGAGAGAAGAGGAAATGAGGAGAGGAAACGAGAGAGGAAAGAGGAAATGAGAGGAGAGAAGAGGAAATGAGATTAGAGGAGAGGAAATGAGATTAGAGGAGAGGAAATTACTTCATTACTAATGCAGGACAAATGCAAGGTGAGGAAATTCCTAACCCTAACCCTAACCCTAACCCTAACCCTTGGTACCACTAAAAACTCTTTCATTTTCTTAAAGAAAAACATCTAACCCTAAACTAAACCCAAACCTCACCTAACCCTAAACCCAAACCTTACCTAACCCTAACCCTAAACCCAAACCTTACCTAACCCTAACCCTAAACCCAAACCTTACCTAACCCTAATGGACATAATTTGTCGGGTAAAATGCCTAAACTTAACCCTAACGTTAACCAAGTTGTTTTAGTTAAACTTAACTGTTAGCCAATGTTTAGCTGAAAATGCCATGTCCAATTTGTGTTTTTGTAACAGAATCCAATCTGTGGAGGAACGTAACTTTCACATAATTCGTGGCTAAATCTGTGTTTCAGAGTTTGTGCTCATTTCACGACTTTATATGACATCACATTCGTTGTGCTTGTGCAATGACAATAAAGTCGAATTGAACTGACTGCAAAAAGTTCTAGTCTAGAAGTGCTAACCTGCTCGAGGTCCTGCTGCGTGAACTCATACAGCTTGCGCCCGGTGTCGCTTGCCAGCACCAGCTCTCCCATGGGAATCCCCCGCCGCGTGTACACCAGCCAGCCGTCCTCAAAATCCGAGTCGTCGTCCCGGTAACGGAGGTCATCCGACGTCAGCAGCCTCTGACCGTCGCGCGCCACGTGGAAAACTTTATCGACGACCCGAACGGGCCGCTGATCGTTGACGAGCTGGACGGAGATGTTGAAGGTGTGCTCCGCACCGTTTTTATCCTCCTTCTTGCCGGCGTGTTTGTGCGGCTTGTAAACGGCGACCTGAAAGGTGAAGGAATCCTGTTTGGTCTCGCTGTCGTCGTGAATGTACATGATCCTCTCCTCCACAATGTCCTGATTGGTGAAAGTCAGGATGTTGTCGTTGACGGAGGTGGAGTTGGACAGGTTGATCCTCCGTATCTGTCCGTGCCTGGGGCTCGCCGTGACGCTGTACTGGACCGCCCTGTTGCTCGCCGTGTGCGTGAACAGGAAATCCTTGGTGATAACTTTGCTCTCTCCCTCCAGGACGGACAGACCTTCGTTTACGACGGTGACGGCGGTCGACTCGGCCTTGACGCTGATCCTGAAGTCGTAACTCGTCGAGTTGGCGTGTCTGGAAAACACCTGGAAGCTGAACGCGTCTCTCATGTCTTCGTGCGGCCGGTTGAGCAGCTCGTACTTCACCAAGCCGTCGGTGACGTTTTTCTGGCTGAAGGTCGAGTTCCTTTTCAGGACTTTGTGGTTGAGGGACAGGTGACCTTTCTTCGGTGCTGTCAGGAGCCTGAAGTTCAGGTCGCTCTCGTGGAGTTTGACGCCTTTGGAAATCGCATGCAGGTCCTCAGGCGTGACAACCGCCTTCCGGACACCGTTGACCTCCAACTTGCTGCGTGTGACTTTGAAGTGGATCCACCGTACCGCGATGGGGAAGACGACTTCCTCGGTAGCCGCGGGACCGATGCTGATTTCACATTTGAATTGATCGGTGATGTTGTTCTGAGCCTGGAGGCCGCGGTAGGTGCTGAGGTACCGGATCCGTTCTTTTTCTAGAAGCTTCTGGGAGAAGAAACTCGTCTGTTTCCACTCTCCGCTTGAGTGCAACCGCTGCAGCTCGCCGTATAGAGGCGACTCTGTAACGTCATAGCGGATTTCCACCGCCTGATCGGCCACGTTGACTTGTACTGCGAGGTGATTGGTTGTGATGATCAAAGCCCCACCCTGGTCCACCTCCAGCCCCGTGTTGTTGGCCAGTTTGTGTTCGAGCATCACCGCCATGATCCTCAAAACTACTGTGTTGCTCAGCTGAGGAGAGGAGAGAAGAGGAGAGGAGGAAACAAGAGAGGAGAGGAGACGGGGAAACAAGAGATGAGGAGAGGAGGAAACGAGATGAGGAGAGGAGGAAACGAGAGATGAGGAGACGAGATGAGACAAAACAAGATAAGAGGAGAGGAGAGGAGGAAACAAGAGATGAGGAGAGGAGACGAGATGAGACAAAACAAGATAAGAGGAGAGGAGACGAGAGGAAACAAGAGAGGAAAGGAGACAAGAGAGGAGAGGAGAGGAAGAAGGAGAGGAAACAAGGGAGGAGAGGAGACAAGAGAGGAGAGGAAAGGAGAGAAGATGAGATGAAAAAAGAGGAAACGAGCGGAGATGAGGAGATGAGACAAAAAGAGAGGAAACAGTGCCTCATTTACTCAGTTCATTATCAGTCCACCACCATAACACCTAGCATAATCGTTCATATAACAGATTAGTTGCATGTCTGGGTCTCGTCTACCAGTCAATCAATGGGAAAAACGCCCCCATTCTCCGACTCACACCCCCTGTTTAATCAATGGCGGTGCAGTATATGGGCTTATCGGGTCTCAGGCAGGGACCCACTCACCCTCTGTCCGTCGCTGACCCTCAGAGCCAGCCTGGAGGTGGGCAGCCCGGTGTGGACGAAGCTGATCTTACCCTCCTCCAGATCGGGCAGCGAGAACAAGCTAATGGCCCTGGAAGACAGACGCATCCTGTTAGCTTTCAGACCTCACTCTGTTCTGATCTGTTTCTACTCTGTTCTGTTCTCTGATACCCCACAGGGAGGTCAGAGGTCAGAGGTCAGCTACAGAACAGCATCCCTGGAGCTGGATGGGATTCAATGCCTTGCTCAAGGGGTTTGAATCCTTTCGGTTGAAGGATGGTCGTCATAATCACTGTACCACCCTGCTGCTTCAAGCCTGTTTGACTTCTAGAGGGCTTCCAGAGTTGTAGAGGGATTTCAGGTGATGTAACGCACTCTGGCGGCCATATTGGAGGTCCTCAGCTCTTGGGAAACAGTATCTGTGAACGTCTGATTGCATATCTAAAGGTAGGTTACAACTTGGTACAATCAGGTTGTAAGAGTTGTGACGTAACTGCAAAGTGTCTATTCTTTTCTACTCTATTCCACTTGATCTGAAGCTGTAGCACCGACCTGCCGGGGTAATCCTGGTGCTCCAGGTATCCGGCCTCGGTGTTGAGGTTTCCCAGGGAGCCGAACACCAGGTCTGCAGGGCTGCTGTCAGGGTCCGACACTCTCAGCACGTCTGTCGTCAGCTGGGGACAAATTTGTGATTGAATTTATTACATTTTTATTATTCCTTCTTTTTAGGAAAGTGCACATTTTACTCATCTTTATTGTCTTATTTGTCTGGATCAGTGGTTCTCAAACTTTTTGGCTTGTGACCCCTTAAAGCGAAGCGATGCCTACTTGCCTACTTTTTTTGCTATCCCATAAATCATCTCGCGACCACCCAAAATTATCTCGCAGCCGCCTGGGGGGTCCTGACCCCCATGTTGAGAACCACTGGTCTAGGAGGGAAATAAAGTAGAGAAAGTAGAGCAGACACAAGAGGGGCAGCTCTGTCGGGTTTTTGATCCTGTCCCAGTGGGGGAACAGAGGAGTTATGACGACAAAATGGACCCAAAAATGGAAGGTATATCGCTGCTGTGGAAGAAAACTCCTGACAAGAGAGTGGCAGTTTGACAGGTTTATTCAGTCTGCAGGTTTAGCTCCCCTGGCCGGGAAATGTGTTTCAATTCTCGATCTACAATCCTCTCAAACCACGCATGCCGACAAGTATGCATGTTCAAACAGGAAGACACACACACACACACATAATGACACACCTACCTGTCGTTTGGACTTCTCCAGCAGGACGAAGAGGTTCCCCTCTGGCAGGCTGAGCTCCGGCGCGTCGTTAACGGGGCTGATGCTGATGTCAAACCGGTGCAGGCGGTTTCCCTTCAGAAACAGCGGCAGCTCCTTCTTGCTGCTGGAGAAGACCGAGAACATGAAGAAGTCCTGTTGGTCCTCCGAGCCTCCGTGGACGTACATGACCCGGCCCTGCCACAGGTCCAGCATGCTGAAGGTCCGCCCCTCCTCCTCCCCTCCCTCGGTCAGGCTCCTCTCCTGCCCCTCGGCCCTCGTCCCATCTCGTTCGGAGGCGAGGTCAAGCCGCAGCTGGCCGTGGACCGGCTGCTCCTCGACGCGGAACATCAGCTGGGACGGGCGGAGGCCCAGTTTCCGGAAATCCAGGTTCACCTGGAAAGGGAGAAGAGTGCAAACAGGAAAGGACTTCCATATTGCTGCTGTCATGTGAAAACTTTGTAAATCCAATTTTGTTGATTTTCATATTCTAACTTTAGTTGAAGGATTACATGCTCCTCTATGGGTTGAGAAAATAAAAACAACCCTTGGGCTGAGCAATTGGATAAACTCAAAAATGCATTGTGGTCAAGCTAAAGATCCTCAGATCTCAGATCCTGACAAGTTGGCGACAGCAACAATACGTATGCTTGGAAATGGAAAGTATTTGTTTTTTCCCACAGCGCAGCCGAGGGCATCAGGAGCCAAATTCAGGTCAGGCAGTCAGTCAGACAGCTGTCGCTTCGTTAAATGGTGCTTCCTGAGATGGCCTCTAGAGGGCGTCTTTGACTAAGATTTGGCCTCTCGCCTATGGGCTAAAAGCTACATTCAGTCCCACAAAATGAGCCCACTCTCCACCGGTTTACCTGCCGATTTACAGACATCCACATCTTCTGTTGTCCTACAAACGTTAATGGTAGGTCACGTTATTGTGGTATTGAAGTGACGTTAGTGGAATAGGTAATTTAACCAATAACATCGCGCTAGCTGACTATTGCTCCCACACACAGAGCCACACTCTCCGCCGTTAATTTACAGATATCCACGTCTTCTGCTGCCCTAAACTTTAACGGCAGGTAACGTTATTACCTGTGGTATTTAAGTTACGTTAGCCGCAGCGACACTGATCCGTTGTGTCTGTCTGTCTCCGTTCATTTCAATTCATTTTCAATAAGAGCTGTTTGTTGTCCGGACAGGACGGACAGGACGGATGACGCGTTTTGATGGACAGAAAGTTCAAAGCAGTTGAACTTTTTCTGGGTGGACGGATTCGTCACCATCTATTATCAAATCCAAGGCGTTCCTACGTTTGTTTTGGAAAAAATAGTGGCAATCACAGACACAACGGTACAACCAAAACAAACACGGAGAAAGCCTGGTATAACGTTGGGATGACTGGAGGTTTTCCAGGTCAGTCGCTTTAGTCGATTTAATTTATACTGTAGAGTCTGTTTCTTCTTTTTTCTATGAAGTAGCTCTGTTATGAGCGAAGCTAGGCTGCTGTGTTTCTGCCTCTCCACCATGTTGACGTTCCAAAACAGCCCAATGGACAGAAATCTATCCTTCAATAATTCCATCCGCTTTCCGACAGATCAGTGTGGCCGCAGCTAGTGGAATTCAACACACGCGGTGTGGGCCTGTACAGCTGACCCAGCTAATAATGCCGTAGCAGAGCCAGGATAAAATGAATCATGATCAGTTTCCACAAGCGTTCTTTTCACCCAGTACTTTACAAAGCATTAGCCTGTACCAACTTTTTTTGGATGCACATTATAAAACCAAGTTATAAAACCAAATTATAAAAGAAATTAGGTTAAAGAAATGAGGTTAAAAGAATAGCAACAGTTGGTCAAAATAATATGAAAAGTGAAAACGACAGGAGCAGACCAACAGCAGACAAACCGCTCTACCTTCATGTGTTTGGGTTCCAGCGGCGCCCGTCCTCCCTCTGCTACTTCTAACTCTCTCAGAAACAGGAAGTTGGGGTTCTTCTTCCTGTCTTGCCCGTTGTTGCTGCTGATTGGTTGTCTGGTCGTGACATCGAAAAGGGTTTGATCCGTCGGGCTGGAGGTGGTCACCGCCTCTGGAGCCTGGCTTTGTTTGCAGCCCACAGAGACATCCTTGGTGATGGCGGCGTGCGGCAGGCCGGTCCTCTGGGTGTTCACCCTGATTTCTCGGAGGCAGCCTTTAAAGGAGCCGCCTCCTCCGGCCTGCTGCAGCAGCCCGGCTCGCCTGGCCTCTCCCCGGGCTTGTTCGTCCAGCCCTCCCAGGTACAGAGGCCCTTTGAGCTGGATCACCTGGAGCTCCGGACCCAGGCTGGCGTTGACCAGCTCCTCCCCCACCTTCAGCTGGACGCTGTGGGGCAGCAGGTGCAGCCGGACGGGGTACCAGCTGTGGTTGCTGTGGAGGTTTGTGAGGGAGCGCAGCTCAGCTTTACTCCCCTCTCCGTTTGCCACCATTGCCACCAGGCGACCGTCTCTGATCTCTATGGCAAGAAACCCTCCCTGGAGGGCGGAGCTATACAGGACCAAACCATCTCCCTCTCTCGCAGAGGGGTGCAGCTCACACTCGAACACTCCCTCCTGTGGCACGTCCCATGGCGGGAGCGAGAGGAAGGCTTTGGAGCTGAAAAAACTGACAGAGTCGTCTTCTGCTGCAGAAAACTGGGGACTGCAGCCCAGAGAAACCTCGTGGACGCTCTTGTACCCAGAATACGGCCTCAGGCTCGGCAGCAGGTTGTGCTCGTTAAACACGACCTCGTCCACGCAGCCTCTGAAGCCAGTGGAGTTGTGTTCGGAGGAGGGGAGCAGGTAGGGGCGGCTCAGCCAGGCCGACCCGCCGATGAAGAGCCCGTCCTCGACGCTGAGCTCCAGGTCCGGTCCCGGCATACGGAGGCTGGTGTGGGAGTTTCGGTCCACGGTCATGGTGACGTTATGGTTGTCGTGCGTCAGCTCCATGGTGTGCCAGGCCAAGTCGTTGAGATGGATGCCTTTCTCTGACCGCAGCGAACGCTCACCTGACCCCAAGTCCAGACGAACCTGAGGAGGCAGGGAGGAGGGGAGGAGGGATGGAGGAAAGGAGGGATGAAGGATAAAAAGGAAAAGATGGAGGGACAGAGGGAAGGAAAACAGCAAAATCAAGAGACATGAAGTGAAAGTCTTTCTAATCGCTAATAACCAGCGTTGGGGACACTACTTTGTAAGTCTGGTTTTACAAGCAACTAGTTACGTAAAGTCCCAATGAAACCTCATTCTGAGAGCATCTTGCCTCCTTAATGTGATGTATTTCCTGTTGAAACAGGATGTTGGGGCGGAGCATAACGCAAGGAGGGAGGGATCATTCAAAAGTGTAAACCAATGGGAGATCAGTTAGGGAGAGAAAGAAGTTATATTTGATGGGAGGGGCGGAGGTGCGGGACTGTTCAAAAATCTGTGATGGTTTATTGTCGTCTCCTGGTACATGATGAAGTCACCACTAAATAGTTTTCCAGGAAGTAAAAGTAATCAGATTTTGATATAAAAATACTAGAAAATATTTTTTTCTTCTTTTTTTTTTTGCATAAATTGTCAAATAGTTTGAATGAGCTGAAAAGGCAAAACTAATTTTTAATTTCTGTGTGACTTTAATGTTGGAAGAAGTTCAACTACAGCAAAACTACCCTCAAGAGAAACAGGTTTGTTTACTAAAGTAGTTCAAACTACTTTTTTAAAACATTTTGTGCACTCCGCATCATAAACAAAGAAACAATGTGTGATTTTCCACTATCTTTTCCTAAAAATACAGGTACAGAAGGTCAAAAATTTGTACCATAGGATGCTGCGACGAACCAACACTTCATCTATCGTCCGGTTGCTAACGTTACATAGACAGACAAGGGTAGATTGCTATCGACATGCCGTGTTTAGTACCTGATTGCAACCATTATAATGTGAAAAAGAATTGCTCTTATTATAGATTTCCATCGGATATCAAGGAGCAGAAGAAATGGATTCATCAAGAGCGTCAAGTGTTTGAAATTAAGTTCTATGCAAGCTCGGCGCCATCAACAGCGTGTGTATCTGTGGCCCGCAGAAGTGGGAACAGATCCCAAAGTCCTGTGAAGACAGAACTGTACATACATTGCATAGTTTGCTTATATTTTGTATTATATGCTGTATTAAGAAGGAAAGTCTATACCGGATGTGACTTTGACTTTACCTCCCTATTCCAGCCCCAGAATCAGCCTTACAACCCATTTTAGATGTTAATCCATAATAAAACTGAATTAGTGGACTTAGTTTTCAGACAAATACTGCCTCGCAGAAGTTTTACCATCCAGAATTTTTTCAGTGTTAACTTCTTATCAATAAAATCACTGAATACATTTTATTTTTAGCTTGTGAGAGACACAACTGTGACAAAAAAAAAAACACAAACAAATGAAAGCAGACACTACATGGTGATGAGATCTTGAGCACATTTGAGAACAGAAGTGAGACAGCTGTTAACTCTAGATTAAAGGATTATTCTACAAACACAGATCCCACCAAACCCTCTCATCAGAAAACCCCTCGCCTAGTAGTTGGAGCAAACATTAAACTATAGTGGTCTTCTCTGTTCGCTTGAGTCATGAAGGAACTTGTTCTGAAATGAAGTCAGTGCCAGGGGGTTCATTTTTTTTTCCTTCTCTTTTTCTCTGTGAGCAATCCGACACCCAGACATGTGAGTTTAATCTTCCCTCTGGCTCATAGTAAATACCAATATGAGCTGAGACGGCCCCGTAGGAGTCTTTTCTCTTGTTTTTAAGGTGTCAGGCAGCTTACTGTGCAACACAACCTCTGGACAGCTTTTACTTTGATGTCTGTCAGGGCGAGAGGCCCCTTCACACCTGGCATCAAAATGTGTCTCAGATCCAGATTGTGTCTAGATCTGAAGTAGCTGGATTATATTTACACCTGGCATTAAAATGTGTCTGCAGCAGAGGTGGGGACTCAAGTCACATAACTTGGACTTGAATCAGACTCAAGTCTCAATTTTAATAGATTGAGACTTGACTTGATGCATGAAGAGAAGACTTGAGACTTGACTCTTCTTGGGTTCTGGTGACTTGGGACTTGACTCTGACTTTTACTTTGATGACTTGAAAAGGTTTCTAAAGTCTTGACTTGAGATCTTGTGTTTGTGTAAATGACTTAGATTGAAAGTGATGAAATTTGTTCCAGCAGACGACTGAATTTAAATTCTGTTTTCTGAATTTGTATGGAATGATTGAATTTATTGAAGTTGAAACTGATTATAGAAATCAAACTCATGATGCTCTTACCAAGTTTTTATCCTATTAAAACCATATTGCATTGAAAAGTCCTAGATATTTAGTTTTCTTTAAGATATTAAATTGATACTGGACTCTTGATTTGTTCTGACTTGACTTGCTGTTCTACATTTAGACTTGAGACTTGACATTAATGACATGGACTTGACTTGGACTTGACTTGGTAATCTTCATTTAGATTTGGGACTTGACTTGAGACTTGTGACTCAAGACTTGAGACTCGAGCGAACTTGACTTGGTCACACCTCTGGTCTGCAGTAAACACACTGAAATCCAATGTCTCTTTTCTAACCCTAACCCTCGCCAGATTGTCAAGCCAGACTTCCTCTCGTCATATTTACCTCCTTTAAAATTGACAGTAAACGCCTCGTCTCTCTCGCTCCCCATCCACCAGCATCCTGACAATCCATTTTTAACAAGGATGACACTGTCTGAGCCGCCTGCCTCCTGTTTGATTTGCCTCCGGTTAAATTTAAGCATGAAAGTTATTTCCGTTCACACAGCTCCTATATGTGGATTGGAGACGCTATCTGATTATAATCCGAACACCCAGGACGCATGTTAATGCCAGGTGTAAAGGGGATCCTAGTGGTTAGAGAGTCTCACTTACAACAAAGTCGAACTATTCCAAAATAGAAACACCGGTTGAAAACAGTGCTGCATACATATTTGATATGTATTTACTGTGGTTTTGTAGTTTCCTTATTTACACTCCGTGAAGTTTAAAAAGGTAAGCGTAAACTGGAAATGGGACAAAAACTCAAAAACAACAACAATGTGGTGAAAAAGGGACAAAGGCAGCTGAGGGAATCTGAGGATCCAGAAGCCATCTGACCGGTCATAAAGGTTCAGAAATCCTCTAACAAGCTCAGCAAGCCTCCATACGGTTCATTTTAATGTAAACAAAGGCAATGAACCGGAAAAGGAAATGGAGACGCTTTCCCACAGGACAACACAACCAATCAATTTAGACCGATGGCGGTCAGGATGTGGGGCTTCATGTGCGAAGAATTTGACTAGTTCAGCTAGCAAGACTGGAGAGTCTGAAGTCAATGCAGCACTTTGTTTTTTCTGCAAATCTGTGCTTTTCATACGAACCTATGCCAAAATTAGTTTCTGCAGCAAGTACACCATGGCCTCAAAGATTGTGCTCATGTATCCTCTCACAGCTGTGCAAGACCAATTATATTTGCCCCAGAATGTTTGTTTTTAGCAAAAGCTAACCTTGCAGGCTAGCTAGCATGCTGACACTAGCATGGTAATGACATCAAAAGTTCACGGACGTGAACTGTAGCAAGGCTGCAGCTAGCTCTTCAACAATGGAAAATGCTTTCGAGTTTTTTAGTGCTCCCCATTTGATGAATGCTGGGCCAATATTGATCCGGTGCTTGAACAACACAAATCAACACAAGTTTCTTTTCCATGTGTCGTTTCTGAGTTGAAGGTAGAGGATCAGTGGATGTAGGTGATACATCAATAGCATCTTTAATAGGAAGGTCACAGATTTAGTCTCTCCAGTGCATCTATCCACTGCCATCTGTGCTGTCGAGGTGTCTGAGGTCTCCAAGACACTGAACACCCATCTACTCACCTCAGGCTCAGCTAAATGCATCATATGGGAACTGCGTTTGTATCTGTGTGTACGGTGTGTGAGTGCGTCTGCATGTATAAATCTGTCTGTCTGGCTGCCTGTATCCTCACCTGCAGGCGTCCAGAGATCAGCTCCAGCAGCAGGAAGTCCCTCTGTCCCGCTGCCAGGAACAGCAGCCCCGACGGGCTCGAGGTCCGGAACCGCACATGGAGCAGCGTCTGCCGGGACGCCTCCACAGTCCGCAGGTGGACGAAACCGTCGCCGTAG
>NC_135998.1:33975701-33980701 GCF_048128805.1 Centroberyx gerrardi
CCCATGACCTACATTCACATATCTACAATGTTTACAGTCGGCCTATAGACATTCAATACAAAAAGCAGAATATTAGGCACCGGTATCCCCCATCAGAAAGAAGGGAGAAGATACAAATAAAGAAAACAACAATCTGAAACTCACAACCAAAACACCATAACTTTTACAGAGAAGGAGTATAATCGAGATCCTCATTTAGACCCAGATCTATATGGGCCTTCAACTTTACAATCCAAAATGTCTCTCTGAGCCAGTCGCTTAAGTCCGTCTCTCATTTTTACAAGTTTTCAATTCCAGAGCAGAGCCACTATTAAACAATATCAACAGTAAAGGAGAAGGATAATGTAAAGATAAAGGAGTTAGCAGTCTTCTTTCTCAGTTTCATGTAACACTCAAAATGTGAGTGTCGTCGAACATACTAGCACACATGCAGATAACATGAGAAAATGACCCCAGTGATTAATGGAAGACACTGTTTTTTGATGCTGATAAATCTCTAATAGGAGGACAGGAGAATGGTATATTCTGTTATTCTCTGTTGTTTTTTTTTTTTGTTTTTTTTGCCCTCTCCCTGCCTTCAGTGTAAACTCATAGGACTGTTTCAGCGGTTTAAACCACCAGTGTCAAGCAATCTAGAATAAACAACAGGACTTCCGGTCACAACTTCAAAATAAAACCCCCTTTTTTTTTTTAAACGAACGTGTTTCATCATTGTTTTGAACATACAGAAGTGAAAATAAATCTTTCATAAATTAAAAGGTTAAATAAAAAATGCTGTTGTTGGCAATTGTCCTTTTCACAGAATCCACAGAAACCGGATCACAAACCCAAAAAGCAGCTGTCACACTCTAAACTAATCCATGTGGGGTTTTTGAGAATTTGCATATTTTTATCAGCCATCTTGCATGGCTATATGGTTATTAATATACAGTATGCTCTTAAAAGGACATTCTGCAAAAAAACATGGAATGGCTAGGGTTTCCTGATTCTGCTGAATATTTTGCAGGGTTCCCCCCGTGATCCTGATGTCAAATTCCACACATTTTCCAAGACTCTCCGTGACTAAGTCAGAGTGTTTCCATGACCTGAAGATATTCTTCCTTCCTGGTTTGTTAATGCTGTTTTTCTAAAGAAGTAAACAGTCTGGTCTCCACTCCAGTTGGGCTGAAACCCATCAACTAATATAATGAATGTGTAAAACAAGATGTAAAATACATTCTTCTATATTCCTGTAAAGTAAAATTCCTCCATATTGCAAAACTTTATCCAATCCCCCGACTTTGAGAAAACCGGCCTCCTTTGAAGTAGACCGACAACTTTTAAAACTGTTTTATAAATCATTCCTAGAGAGCATCATTCTAGCCTCCTGTATTACCTGCTGGTAACACAAACAGCTCACAGTAGAAAAAGATGAGGAACATCGTGTCCACCGGGAGTAAAACCACTGGGACCCAAATGGACTCTCTGACGGACATTTTCAATACAAGAACACATTTTGTCTTTTTGTGTTTCCATGTTTCTCTATTGTCTCACCGCATTGAATTTCCCCGTGTGGGATAATAAAGTTTATCTAATCTAATCTAATACACAAAGTTCTGCACCGTGTCTGTACCGGCTTCCTCATCTTTTTGTATTTGGGACCAGAAATAAAACCCTCAAGAGGAAAGGTCTCCTCCGGGCCCCGCATTAGTCCCCGAACCGGCCCGAAAACCTCTTCCGCCGTCCCGCCGACCGCCGTCCCACCCCGGTGCCAGGATCCCTTTGTGTCAGAGACCGTCTGCAGCTGTCGCCCCGCCACAATCCTCCACTAGAGGGCAGACATCCGTCCCTCAGCTGCCTTTAGGAGGAACCGTCCGGACCAAAACACTCTGTCCATCCTGACGCCTTCAGCTCTGCTAGAGAGCGTCGGGCGACACTTTCACACAGCTGAGACTTCAACTCTCCCAAATCTATTTTATTTACTTTGTTTTATTTCTATTTCATTTATGTTTAAAATGATGCTTTGGCAATATGTGCACCTGTACGCCATTTCAATAAAGCTCACTGAATTGAATTGAATTGAATTGAATTGAATTGAATTGAATTTGAAGAGGAGAGAGACAGAGAGAGAAAGAGGGACAGGGAAAGGAGAGTGAGACGGGAAGAGAGAGAGAGACATGAAGAAAAGAGAGAGAAAGAGAGACAGGGAAAGGAGAGTGAGATGGGAAGAGAGAGAGAGAGATGGAGTCAGAGAGAGGATAGAGAGAAAGTGGTGACAGAGAGGAGAGAGAGAGACAATTAGAGAGGGAGAGAGAGTTAGAGAGAGGGAGAGTTAGAGAGAGAGAGAGAGAGAGTTAGAGAGAGGCAGCATTAGAGAGAGGGAGAGAGAGAGAGAGAGAGAGAGAGAGAGAGGGAGAGAGAGAGTTAGAGAGAGGGAGAGTTAGAGAGAGTTAGAGAGAGGGAGAGTTAGAGAGAGAGAGAGAGAGAGATAGTTAGAGAGAGGGGGAGTTAGAGAGAAGGAGAGAAGAGTTAGAGAGATGGAGAGTTAGAGAGAGGGAGAGAAGAGTTAGAGAGAGGGAGAGTTAGAGAGAGAGAGAGAGAGAGAGAGAGAGAGAGAGATAGTTAGAGAGATGGAGAGTTAGAGAGAGGGAGAGAAGAGTTAGAGAGAGGGAGAGTTAGAGAGAGAAGGAGAGAAGAGTTAGAGAGATGGAGAGTTAGAGAGAGAGAGAGAGAGAGAGAGAGAGATAGTTAGAGAGATGGAGAGTTAGAGAGAGGGAGAGAAGAGTTAGAGAGAGGGAGAGTTAGAGAGAGAAGGAGAGAAGAGTTAGAGAGATGGAGAGAGAGAGAGAGAGAGAGAGAGAGAGAGAGAGAGAGTTAGAGAGAGGGAGAGTTAGAGAGAGAGAGAGAGAGAGAGAGAGGAAGTAAAGGGAATAGGAGGTCAGAAGAGGGAAGTAGCCGGTGGCTGATTGAGTTAACGTGGATGTTTGGGTGTAATTGTTCAAACTGCAGGACACACTGCCTGGGCTGTATCCTACACACACACACACACACACACACACACACACACACACACACACACACAGTCCAGCAGCACCTCTTAAGCTGCGGCTCGACAGTTTTAGTCCATTTGAAAGCTTGAAGAAACACATAAGGGCTTTTATTCCGCTGCTGATTTGGTTCCCAGGACACTGAATAGGCCTGAATGCAGCCTGGTTTCTCAAACTAAGGGGTCACACCCAAAATGGGTCACCGTTCAGCTGCTGACGGGTCCCCACATGACAGGGAGTGGTGGTGTGATTTAATGAGCCTCGGTCCCACGGTGAGAGGATTAATGTCTTATTTGTCTTTTGGGCTGGAAAAGCTTTTTTTTTTTTTTTTTTTTTTAAAAACCACAAGTCTGAAGCAGCAGAAACCAGACAAACAATGTTTATATTGAGTTCAGCTTAGCACAGTTGCAGCATCATATGGTGTAATGGCTAAATGGTGTGAATTTCAGAGGATTTCTCTCCACACTAAGAAACACCTTTAAAGGGAAATTCTGATTCTGCTTGGAAATTATTTGTCTTCTCTACTAATTTAGGAGAGGTAACTAGAAACACATTCTAAAATAAAAAGAAAACATATTTTTGTGAGTATTTGGTTGTGGGTTTTATTGAAATATACAAAAATATGTAGTCTTGTACAGCTCTAAAGACCCATCATGTCATCTGGTTGCCAAGCGTCCATTTGGAGTCTCCAAAATGGCCCTTTGGAAATCCGCAAAGACAATTTCCTAGCAAAAACATTGACAAATTCTCATTTTTGGTGGTATTGTTATCAACTTTGAACCTGGATTTGGTCCGGCTGTGGCTCCAGTGAGTTTCTAGGCGGGAATTTGACAACAAGCTTTAGAAAAGAGGAGAAAACAGCAACACATCTGGCTGCTGTGTGGATGTTGGTTTATATTATTATGTCTCAATGAAATCAACACATAGCACACAATAGGTTCAGGATTGGTTATAAGGTCTGATATCACTTATTGCAGGTTTAACAGGGACCTTGTGCAACACAGAGTTAGCTAGATAACTAATCTACATCTATAGTCCCTGGGCAGAAAAACTGCTTTGTCATTTGTTTATTTGGCTTCACGAACGAGGCTTTTTAGCTCTGGTAGATGAAATGTCTTGTGATGATCGCAGCACAGACCGTGGCAGCAGGAGGGGAAACGAGAGCGTCCTGAAATGTCAGCGAGTGGGAAGGTTTTGAGTTCTGAAAGCCAGAAATCTCAGCAGCCGATTAAATAATAGTTGAGTCACCGGTATTGATCGACAACCCTATCAAACCCCCCTGCAGATATACAGTATTATGGTCATTTTGTGCTATATGAGGCAGTAAAAATCTGACTCAGCAACCTTTTAAAATCAACTGTAAAACCCACCGGGGGAAACCGGAGAAGAGATGCCGTGCAGGATCTGAGCGATGTGGTTTGGTTTGTTTGGAGCAGTTTAGATCTGAGCTGCGGAGGACTGAAGCCAGAATAAAGACAGTTACAGTGTGAAGACAGGAATATTGATCAAGAACCCTATCAATCCCCGGTAGATAAGTTATGGTCATATTGTTTCTATGGGGCAGAAAAATCTTACTTACTCACTTTTACAGTAATAAGCTGGTATGCATGATCTGAAAAAGCACAGATTATTCCAAAATGAGAATTATTGTTGCTGTACATTTATTTTATTTCTTTTATTCCCTAAATTATCCTATCCTATATACTGTACTATGCTATGTTGGCCAGTTACTGTTGTTTTTCTGGAGTTTCAGAGGTTAACCTTTTCTGATGCTGTCACTCAGATTACAGACTTTAATGTCATTCTGTCTCGTGCTTCTAGAGGAGAGATATGGCCTTTCTATTTCCCTCTTCCAAGTCTAAATAAAGCTGGACAGACGTTTGTCGTCTCTTTGGCCTTCTTCCCCTCCAAGAGACTCACTGTGTCCGGTCTTTAAAAGCTGCTCTAGGCGACTTTGCACATTGGCGGATGGAG
>NC_135998.1:33985701-34053201 GCF_048128805.1 Centroberyx gerrardi
TCTGTCATTACTTAGATTTCTACAATATTTATCGGTCCAATGAACACAAGTAAGACTAGCGCAATCGGTTTAGGGTGCAACACAAAAGTAATGTAACCAGTAGAGTAACTAATTACTTTTCTCAGGAGTCATAAGGAAAGTAAAAGTAACAAGTAATGTCTAATTTATTACTTTTTTCCAGTCACTGGTGCAATATGTCCTGATCTCAAGAGCCATTCTTTGCCATATCCAGTTTACGCCCCAAAACATGTATGTATGCATGCAGGTATTCACATGCATCACTTACCAGTCAGACATACTGTCTCTCTCTCTCTCTCTCTCTCTCTCTCACACACACACACACACACACACACACACACCCCAACCCCCCTGACACAATATCAGGCTTTCAGTCAGGATTGTTTTGCTGTCATTTCCACTCTTCGCTCCCCAAACACAATGGCCGCTGGCAGCTGCTGACCTGAGTCAGAGCCAAACCATTCGGCCTGTCGCTCGTCGGACAATTTAACATCGTTAAAAACTTCCAAGCAAAACATCGTCTGAGTCACAACCCCTGGCTTAGTCACAACCCCTGGCTTAGTCTCAACGACAAGCGGCCTGATCTATGAAACTATGAAACAGTATTAGACGACGCAGGAGGGGAGCCTCGGTGCCTGTCAGAGCCTCTTCTGCCCCTTTGCAAAAAAGTTACATGTGAAAACCGACGGGTGAAATGTGAAGTCAGAGCACATGTGCTGTTTGGATGCGTGTTGGTTTTCATATGTGAACTTCTTTCATGTTTTTCACGTTGTATTCTGACGTCACACGTGGCAGCTTTTATTTCAGATGTGAAAATTTCAATTCGTAGCTAAAAAGTATTTTTTTCACGTTTCCACCTGCGACAATATGACAATATTTGTTATTTAATTTCACATGCAAAGAGACAACTGTCAGTTTCACATGGGAAGTTCAATGGGAAATTTCATGTCCCATATGAAGACCAACATGCGTCCGAAAAGCAAATGTGCTTTGAATTCACATGTGACTTTTTTGTAAGGGTCAGGGTAATGTCCCATATCCGACACTTTTTCTTATCGTCTTACTATCAATATATTATTCTGATTTTCATTATTGTGATGTATCTCTATCTTTGTATTGCAATCTTGCATGAAAGGTGCTATCTAAATAAAGTTTGATTGATTGATTGATTGTTTTTTTCCTTGGATGTTTCCATGTAATAGGACTTTCTACATTTGATAATCTACATTTTAAAGGAAATATAGCTTACTTGTTTTTACTAAATCCTTCTGAACCCAGCAGTTACGAAAAAGGTTTTGCAACATTAGTTTGTTGAAAATGATGCACGAAAGAAATAATGTTGGAGACAGTTGATCATTTCATTCACTAATAATAATAATAATCGCATGCAGAGGACACAATAATTGAACAATGCGACGTGTTGTCACGTCACTGCAGTCAGTTAGCATTTAAAAAACAACAGAGGAGCTTGTTCCTCGTGTTTAAAGCCAAATAAAGATCGAAACATCATGTGCTGAAGCCAAAGCTGATGAAGTTTCTCTCTGATCTTTTCCCACGCAGCGGCTTATTTGATTATCTGTGGTAATACAGTTTGTCAGCATACGATTCACAGCGACTGATTCACAAAAAACGACTTTAGTGTGTGGGAGGAGTGTTCTTCTGTAACCCTGACAGCTTGCTGCTGAATACAAGATCATAAAGTTAAAAACAGTGGGGGGTTTTTTTTAGCCTGGATTTCACAGATTCATTCGTCCCCAGCTGAACTGACACAACTTACACAGCAACTCCAGATCAGTGAGGGGAATCGTCTTGCGTTTTAATTCCTGGGAAGAGAGGCGGGGTCAGAGGGAAATGAATGAGCCAATTGTAAGGTTGAACTAATTAGGAGGCCATGATGGAGAGTCATGGACGAATCTGGGGTCAGGAGGTCAACTACAACCTCGTCATTAAGTAAGTCGTATATGAATCAGCTATTGTTGTCTGAAAACTGTCTCATTTTTGGGGGTTACAACTGTATTCTGCCCTGATAGAAAAATCTTCATCTACTTTATCCCCAGGAGCCATGTCCGTGATTCAAACTTATTCCATGAATTTTCATTTGAAGTGATTATAGCTGCTTCAGCCCACCGAGCACTAGATGTCATTTCAATGCTGCGTCTATTCTCTCATACAGCCCAGGATCTTTTTTTACAGGAGACATTATCAGATATTTAAACAATGCATGAACAGCTGTAAATATCAAAACATATGCACCAGAAAGGTACAAGATAAAGCTTTACTTTGGCCAGAAGACGCAGTTACTAAACTTTCACTTTTAAACCCTATGTGGCCTCATTTTAGCTATAACCATTTAGACGTCTTTTAAACGGTTAATCAACATAAAATTGCTCAGCTGGTCAGCGCTTACGTTTAGGCAAGTCAAACAACTTTGGTTAAGGATATTTTTAGGTGTTGGCCACGGTTACATGGAACATTATTTGCATTTTAAAGCTGCAATAAGTGTTTTTTTCTGACCACTAGAGGGCGATAGAAACCGCAACACATTTGTAAATAACACACAGCAAAGCCACTGCACTACGGAGGCCTACAAAGGACAAATGGAAGGATAAAGGCTAACAGCTAAGCTAACCGTACCTACGGAGAAGTGTCGCCGTTTACCAGTCTTATTTTGCCTGATCTTTCTCCTGCTGAAGGTCACATGTCCCACAATGACAAGTGAAGAGGCAGGTAGCAAGTTTACTAGTTTAACAAGTTTACTCACTCGCTTCATCGAATCCACCATTATGAGAACATTTTCAGGAATGGCTGTTTAAAAGCGGCGCTTGCTTTTAAACAGCGAGGGAGGAGACAAGCTAGTTTTAAAGAAATGAAAAGCTGCTTAATGGAGAGGGAGGAGCTTCGTTCAATTTGACAACAAGCTTTAGAAAAGAGGAGAAAACAGCAACACAGCTGCTGCTGTGTGGATGTTGGTTTATATCATTATGTCTCTATGAAATCTCCACATAGCACACGTTAGTTTCAGGATTGGTTAGAAAGTCTGATATTGTTTATTGCAGGTTTAATTTCATTTCACCAAATTTCGGGATTGGCAAAGGCACCGATCAGGACATCCGTGGTTTGTGGCGTCTGTTCAAAGTCACCAGACAGTTTGGCACAGAGAGAGAGAGATTGGCTTCTAAATAAGAGAAATAGGAGACAATAGATAGTAGGAGGAAAAAATAAATATCCTACGGGACAGGTGGAAATAGATGCACATAATAGACTAGTGATAGGGGCGACCCGGGTTCGAATCCGGCCCGCGGTCATTTGCTGCATGTCCTCCCCTCTCTCTCTCCCATGCCTTCCTGTGTCTCTCTCTCACTAACTCTGTCGAATAAAGCATGAAAATAAATCTTTAACAAAAAAATAGACTAGTAATAGAGTGAGAGAACAGAGTTTGTGTCAGCACGACCTGACCTGAAGCCGTGACAGTGACAGAGGATTTCTGTAACTAATCCTCGCTATAATTAACATTTAAGAGAGTCTCACAATTTTTGGTGAAAAAAAGCAGAAAGTCTGAAACATACAGTATGTGTTGTGTTTAGGTTCCTCCATCATGAAGGGATTTTGTGACAGTAGGATGGACTGGACACAACATGTTCACCTGTTCGTCATGTAAAACGAGATTAGTTAAGGTTACGGTTCGGTTTAGGCAACTAAAACTTTGGCTCAGGTTAAAAAGATAAACTTTATCTAAAAATGTAAACTTCCCTCCCAGTAGAAACCTTGTGGCCATGAGTTGTGAATTGAACCCAGATTGTTGGAGCTGAAGGTAAATGTCTCCACCCATCCGCCCCCCCCCGACCTCCACTCCTCTACTTTCCACCGCGCTATTTCAATGTCAAACTACTTCCTGATTCTATTCGTGTCTCCATGTAATCCTTTCCTATTGGAGAAACAGATTTCTCTCACGTTTCACGTTATTTGCTTTGTTAATTGTTGCTTTCCTCTTTTAATGAAATCTGCCAATATTGATAATCATTTGACACTCATGGAAATAAAGTGTCTCTCTGTTTCTCTCCCTCTCTCAGCAAGTCCCAAGTCTAAATGTAGATTACCAAGTCCAAGTCAAGTCCATGTCATTAATGTCAAGTCTCAAGTCTAAATGTAGAACAGCAAGTCAAGTCAGAACAAATCAAGAGTCCAGTATCAATTTAATATCTTAAAGAAAACTAAATATCTAGGACTTTTCAATGCAATATGGTTTTAATAGGATAAAAACTTGGTAAGAGCATCATGAGTTTGATTTCTATAATCAGTTTCAACTAAATTCAATCATTCCATACAATTCAGAAAACAGAATTTAAATTCAGTCGTCCGCTGGAACAAATCTCATCACTTTCAATCTGAGTCATTTACACAAACACAAGATCTCAAGTCAAGACTTTAGAAACCTTTTCAAGTCAAGTCTCAAGTCTTCTCTTCATGCATCAAGTCAAGTCTCAAGCTATTAAAACTGTGACTCGAGTTCCCATCTCTGTTACTATTATATTATTATCACTGTATTAACTGCCAACGACGACTGCAGCCAGCAACGGCAAATATTGTTGTTATGTAAGAAGAGTTGGCTTCACCTCTGGAACACCTAGTGGAAACTACAGTGAATTATAACGACATAACTTGGATTTCTCCCCGCCCGTCTGTTCCCCTCTCTCTCTCTCTCTCTCTCTCTCTCTCTCTCTCTCTCTCCCTCCCTCTCTAAAGGAATGAATCACTCCCAGGAGAAGAGTTGGAGTAGCACTTCACTCTAAAACTAAGCAAGAAGAAAGAATGCTTCTCTCCCTTTTGGCACTGGCATTCACAAAAAGTGCTGGTTTGTGGCCCAGATTCACTTCACATATTGCCGCTGTCGTGTGAAAACCTCGCATCTACAATTTTGTTGATTTTTCATGTTTTAACTCGATTCCCTGCTCCTCTAAGAGTTGAGGAAAATCTGCCACCCTTGGTCTTATATGAAACCCTTTCAAAACCAGTTAAAGTAAATTCAGAAACGCCTGGTTGTCAAGCGAAGCACGAGGCTGTTTCTCCTAGTTCCTGAACAGCTGATATTTTGGAGATACAAGGTTTCATCTGACAGCGATGATATGTAGCCATCCTAAAACAACCACTTTTAAAACGTTTGTTACAGTCCAACTGCAGTATTGCTCAATCCACGGAGAAAGTGCCTGCAAAATCCTGTGGTGTCGATTCAGTTGCAGGGCAGGAGACTTCCACGTTTACATGGACAGTAACAATCCGACTATTGGTCTTATTCCAAATAAGACAATATTCAGATTAAGCTGTTTCTTATATGTTGCTTATAGAATTATTCCATTCATATTCCTGTATAAATGCTGCGGAGCAAAGTCCCATGAACAGGACAAAGGAGAATCACTGGAGACACGGACAGTTTACGCCTTTATTGAACGTTTCGATGCCCACAGCACGGTGACAGTTTCAGCCTCACTTCTTCTTTTTTCTGCTGTCACTCGTCTTTTTCCTCTGTAAACAAGGTCCAAGCTCTGGAAGGCAGAGCGAGCGGTAGGGCTGGGTATCGGTACTCGATACCTTTAAGGTATCGACCGAAATCACCCAGTACCAAGTAGTATCGAAACTTCTCCGGTCAAACGATACCTGCGTTCGATACTTTTTGTACACAGATCTAGAAAAAAATGACTATTTGTATGGTTTTGCTCGCAGCCAATCAACGCAAGCGTTCTTCGATTTAATGCGACGTGTGATTGGCCCGCTACCGCAGCAGCTACAACCCATACAGTCTGTGGTGAAGTCGACTGCGGTGTGTGTGACGGAGTTGGCAGTTCAGCGTGCCGAGATGCCGCCAAAACGTAAAAAAAAAAGGTATCGAATGAAGTACTCTATTGGTATCGGTATCACTTTAAGGGTACTGATATTGGTACTGGTATCGTAATTTTTTAAACGATACCCAGCCCTAGCGAGCGGCGTCAAGCGGCGAATCCTGAGACTAAAGTCAGAATACTCCACATGTCTTAATGCGATTCTGCTCAGTCCGACGATGACCTGAGTCAGGTTCAGGGAATCAGAAAATGCTGTTTACATGGCAATTTCTTATTCAGACTCTTGTCTTAATCGGGTTCATATCGGATTATTGCTGTCCATGTAAAGGTAGACAGTGTTGGAAAATACAGTTCATCCACAGCGGTTATCAAATTGTTTCTAGTTCCCAGTCATGCAGACAATTCAATTGAGAGTCACAGTCAGTGTTGTAATGTGATTACTTTTTTCAGTAAGGAGTAGTGTAAGGGATTACAATTCAAATTCAGTATAGCCGCAAGTGGCAATTACTCCGAACACCTGAAGACCTCTGGGGGTGAATGTTGTCATGTGGGCCAATTTGCAAGTGTGAGGTCTGAGGCACAGGCTACTGAGCATTTGCATATAGACACACAAAGCATGCACATCCAAACTGATACCAGGTGCTGGACAGAAAGAAGGTCAATTATTGCAAGACAGAGTCCGCACACTACTGAGCATTTGGAAATTTGAATGAAGTTTATACTGTATACAATGACTGAGATATAAATAAAATTTTGCATGTTACCTCAGAATTGATCGGTGCACATATGTAAATTTGGTTAAGGTAGCACAACGTTTTCATGACTTAGGGCAATTTTTGTATATTAGTAAATTATATATTTGTAAATTTTGAAAGCCAAGTGTAGCAAAATCGTATGGAATATCAAGAAACTAGTGAAAAATGTGTTTTGGACAAAATTTAAAATGGTGGAAAACCTTGTGGGCTGAAATGGGCGTGGCCTATATGGATAGATGCGACTTGACTCAAGGAGTCCAGCGATAAAGGAAATTTGTTTCTATGATTACCAGTGACCGAGTTAACGCCATTTAAAATTTGAAAAGTTGCCATAGTCTGAGCAACTAGTTGCAAGTGTACCAACTGTGTTTGAGAGAACACAATGCGTTCATGAGTTATGGCAATTTTTGTAAAATAGACCTCGCCCAAACTTTGGAAGCCATTTATATCAAAACGGTATGGAATATCAAAACACTTTTATGCAGGACAGTCCAGACATGCTGTGTGCCAAATTTGGTGAAGATTAGACAAAATTCAACATGGCGGAAAATCTAGTCAGACAGAAATGGGCGTGGCCTATATGGATAGATGCGGAATGAGGCGGGAAGGGGGAATTTTGATTCTACGACTTACGGTTCAGAAGTTATAGGCCAAAGCGTTAAGTTGCTTGTTGAGGCCAACTGACGTGGTTTTTGTTGACTTTGGACCTATCTGCCAAGTTTGGTTGCTGTAGATCTTGCGGTTTCTGAGATCCAGATCCCTGCTCCAGCACCTGCGCTGCTTGGACCCCTAATAATAATACATGGAAATACAACAGGGACTAGTAGTGAATTGTTACCTTGCATCAAGTGCTTAATTTCAGTGAAAAGAGTTTTGGTGAGCACAATTCTCTCTTTATCCAATATCTATTTTCATACAAGTAGTAAAAATAATGGTAGTATTCGTAGTAGTAACAATAATAGTATAGCACTTTTAAAGTTGCGTATAGCTTTACAGAAATAGCAACAAACAATGAACATAAAGCAATGATAGAAACTGTCTCACTTCGGGCCCGGCATTCAAATAATGCGGTTCTTTCTGTGCTTTCCTGAGAACATTGTCACAGTAACACCAAATCCACTTCCCCGAAATGTTCTTGATATTCAAATAGTTTCACAGATAAGAGAGCAGCATTTGTTAACCAAACAAATATGCTGTGATCATCTTCATATTCAAATGATCAGACTGTCACTTTATGTGTGGAAGAAAGAGGAGACAGAGGGGCGAGAGACGTTTACCAACACACAGGATCTGATGTAAGCAAGTGAGGAGTGACAGAAAGACGGAGTGACAGACGACATTACTCCCTTTTACACGAGAAAGGTGAGGCATCGTTCCTTTGAAAGAATATTTCAGTCAGCTATTAGATAAAGAGCATCTGACATTTATTTCGGTCAGGTAATGATAAAGGTGGTGAGGTGATGGGTAAGTGTCGAAAATAAAATGACATTTAACAAGAAAAATGAAACAGTTCCTTTCACAAGTACAACATCACTTATGGAATATCTTCAGAAAATATATTATGGATAATAATTATTCTGATGTTGTGAATGTGTATTTATTAAGATGTTTAACACTTTCACAATAGCAAAACACTTAAGATGTTAAACGGAGGTGCTTGAGACACAAAATGGATTTCAGAGAAATCTGACTGTGCTAGACATGTCAGTCCACAAACCTACATTCAGCTTAGTGACTGTATATTTGCAGAGTGATATGTATGGTCGACTGTCCATAGCATATCTTTTTGTGCATTGGTCAAAAAGGCATCAATTTGATTTTTTAATACATGTCTTGTGTGTTCCTCATTATAGATTCTTCAAATATTAGATACAGTATTTAAAGCTGCAGTAGGTAACTTCTATGGATTAACATTTATATATAAGTAATAAAAATAAATTGCTATGTTTGGTGGCCAAAAACAAGCAGGATAAGGCGGCGGCCACACTGATCTGTTCTGTCCAACAAGTCCTCCAACCCATACGACCACATAGGTCGTTTGTTCCTACCCTCTAATACGACCCACAGGAGCGTTTCCTAAATTAGCGCCTCTACCGGCGGCAGGAGATGGCTACGTTGGACTGTCAAGTTTCTCTAAAATAAATAAATGGCTGACATTCCTTTTCTTCTCAGTGGAAAATGCAATATTTTAAGATAGTTTCAGCATTAAAATGCGTTTTGATAACATTTCTAGCGAGAAATGTGCATTTTATTTTGATAATCTTCGTTCAGTGAATGTATATGATGTTTAGTTTGTTAGTTATTACGAAGATTCATTCAGGCTTTCTATCGTTGCTATGGTGGTTGCTATGCACACTCTTCTGGTTTGCAAAGTGGTTGTAAAAAGATATATCTACTGAATATATCAAATATCTAGTACAGCCGAACTAGTAATTACACTGCATCTAGATGATCTATGTTAAGAAAAAGTAAAGATGTTGGTTTATTTCTGATATTTTAGCCGAAACAGGAGTCGAACGTGTCAAGTCCACCCACAACAGCCCTTCCGTGAGCCACGTTCAACATGTGTGTGTGTGTTCGACTCCTGTTTTGGCTAAAATATCAAAAATAAACCAACATCTTTACTTAGCCGGTAGGGGCGCTAATTTAGGAAACGCTCAACGTCCGACAAAAACAAAGATAAAACAGAAAGCCTGGTGTAACGTTGGGGTGACTGGAGGTTTTCCAGCTCATTTTCTTATTGGAAGAAGTCTGAGGCAGGAGGTGTGACTCCGTCCTGTCACTCACTGGGAGGAGTGGGAGGCGTGTCAATCCTTGTTTTGAATTTCCAGAGATTTGATCCCTTTCCTCCTGAATTTACCGACAGCAGCTTTAAAAATTTAAATAACTGAGCAGCTCTCCTCCTAATCATTTTATTCTGATGACAGCAAGGTGCAAGCGAGCTCACATCATGGAAGGGAAGACGTTTCTTATCATGGTCTTATCAGGTTAGTGTAATTTGTCATTTGTGTTTTTTCCAAAGAATTCTGATCAAAATACATGAAGTCAAATGTCTCACACTGAATTTACTTCATGGAGAAAACATAAAAAAAATATAATCTAGAATCTGATTTGCCCACAGAAAAAAAGCAGATGGAGAATGTGCTTCTTTAATTCTTGTAGCTAATGTATGATTTTGTGAGTGAGATACAAATCAGGCCTTATACATTGTTTGTGCTTGTATCTCTTGCCTATGTCATATTTAATCAGTAAATATCACATTTAACGAGTAACTGCAGCAGCATTCACACATTAATTCCCTTGCATGCAGGAGTCACTGTACAACACTGCAAAAAATGACAGACTTGTTAAGTTATTTTATCTTGTATCCAGAGTTATCAAGCTCGTTTTTAGGATTTTTTAGTGAAATCATCTTACTGCACTGGCAGATAATTTTACCGGTTTCAACAAATTTGACTTTTTTTTTCCAGTAGAATGTAACTTGTTTCAGGACATTTACTTGGTAAAAGTAAAATTGTCTTGGACAAAGTTTCTTGTTTCAAGATTTTCTTCATTGTTTTATGATGATTTCTTGAAAGAAGTCATATTGGCATGAATCAAGTGAAATGTATTGAAACCAGCAGATTAGCTGCCAGTGAAGGGAGATAATTTTACTGAAATTATCACAAAATAAACTTGATAGGTGTGGAAACAAGTTAAAATCACTGGACAGCTTTCCATTTTTTTGCAGTGTGAGTTCACTAAATGTATTAAACTGCATGCTTTGATTGTCCTCACAGGACTGAGCGCCCTCCCCTCATGTTTTCCTCATCTCTACCAACTTGTTGAAGAACTAAAGACCTGGACTGAAGCCCAGAGCTACTGCAGGGAGAAGTACACCGACCTGGCCACCGTAGACAACCAGGAAGATATGGCCAAGCTGCATGACGTCATAGGCAGATATATTAACGTGTGGATAGGACTGTATGATGACATTAACAGTTGGAGGTGGTCTCTGGAAAAGGAGGGTTACTATGGTGAAGGAGAGACTGAGTTCAGGATGTGGGCCAGTGATCAACTCCATAACACCAGCTCTAACACCTGTGTGTACGCACTTTGGACTGGACAATGGAAAGTTACTCCTTGCAGCGACAGATTACCATTCATATGCTACGATGGTAAGAAGGAAACAAAAAATGAGTATAAGTAATAATAATGTCACCATTATCGTCATCATAATCATCATCATAATACATTAATTCAGGTAAATAAAAGATGGTGAACGTAGCCGATAACGACACGTCACCTACAGGGCGACTGACTGTAAAAGGCTTTAAAGGGCCGATCATTGCTTTGCACTGTGGGAGAGATAATGACGTCAAATCTTTATGTACCTGGTTGAACTGGGATTTAGTTAGTACTGGGTGAGTGCAGGGCAACGGCTTCCTGGAAAAAAAGATTTATTGAAAAAAATAGCTGCCTGTTGCATGTGTGAGATCTGCAGCCTCATAATGAATACAGGGAATTTCAGGAAGATGCTCTACCTCGGTCTGGTCAGATCTTTGTTCTTACCAATAGCAGACTGTTACCTTGGAAGCAAAAGTAACTGTTAGTTGTTGCCTCTGCAATGTGTTTCTATTTATTTGCACAAAACAAACCAACCAACCAACCACTTGTTCAAGTAAATTTTGTGAAAATGATAACTTAAAGGTCCATATTCTCCACTCTCCAGAGTTTTATTTTCTGTCTTGAGGTCCATTCAAAGCTGTGTGTGTGGTGTCATGAACCAAAAACACTCTCAATCCATTTTGACACGTTCATTTTCCAGCATCTCTCTGAGCCTTACCAAGAACAGGCTGTTTCTGTCGCCGTGTCTTTAAGGCTCATTAATATTAACGACCCCTCTGTTCCGATTGGCTAACCGTGTCGAGAGTGAAACGTGAGACGCCGCGGCCCGGCGGCTACAGGTAGGGAAAACTCTCCGGTAATAAACAATGACAACCGCTCAACCGCTTTGAAAAAAACACTTTGTTAGTCTATTATTTCTTACAAAAATGATAATGAGCAAACCTTTGAGACGCCACAAAGTTAGGGAAGTCCAAACGGCTCGTTTAGAGGCTCGCTTTTCTAATATGGATTGTGTGGATTTAGTTGGCGACCGTGCGTTTTGATACTTTTACCATGTTTAGATAGACCATCCAACTCCTTTATCATCACAGAGGCAAGGGGAGTCCTATTTTACACCAATTATCTTCTCATTTGGCCCCTCGGTCTGTGTCATCTTCTTCACTACTGCTTTGACTGAGTTGCTGGATAACCTGTAAACCAGCAGGACACTTTCAAAAGTAGCATTGTGCAGATATTGTGCATAGACCTCGTAAGTCGAATGATGTCAGCCTTGCCCAAATATGGCTCACGGTTCCATAGCGATTTCTCCGTAGGGAGAATGAATGGGGTTTCACATAATCGTCTCTTCTACACTGAGTCTGTACGTTGCTTAGCAACCCTCACCGCTTCCACGCGTTTCGCTAGCTAGCGAAAAATACTTGATTGACTAGAATTGAAAAAACCAACGATTAACAACGATATATATATATACAACTATAATTTAATAGCAATATTTACAGTATAAAACGTGGAAAGCAGAGATATGCAATCGATTCAGCAAACGTGGCGGTGTAGGAGCTCAGATGAGACAGACAGAGAGAGTTAAGAGAGAGGGAGAAGGTGCCGGGGGGAGACCTACGCCACGCCACCAGCGGGTGACGCAAATTACATGCGCTAAAGTGTTTAGCTTGTTGCTAGCAAAAATACTGCTTAGACTAGAAAACGGTTACAGAAATCAACGGACCCAGTGCCATTAGAGACATAAATATACAAAGGTAAAAAACGGACCGACTTTGAAAATCCTGCTTTAAACGCAGACTGTGACAGAGACGACTATGTGAAACCCCATTCATTTCCGAGGTGTATTGTTGAGTGCAACATCATTGCTGAGACTACAGCATCATGACTTCCGCTAAACATTTTCAGGGGCCATCGAAGCCCGGGACTCTTCCAGATTCATCTTTTTCTATGTATTTAAGACCTGGAGCGAGGCTCAGAGCTACTGCAGGGAGCACTACACAGACCTGGCCAGCGTGAGGAACCGAGCTGAGAACAACGAGATGACGGCAAAGATAACCACCGGAAACTATGCGTGGATCGGCCTGTCCAGAGACTCGTGGAAGTGGTCAGATGGGAGCGCCACTTCTTTCACTCACTGGGATGCTGAAACAAATCAACCAGATGGCTTCACCGCAGAACCTTGTGTGGCTACAACTTTTGGCAAATGGGGGAATTACCCTTGTGATAAGAGATTTTTCTTTGCCTGTTACAGTGAGTTGTGATCTACAATTAATTCGTTTTTAAATTCTGTCAATTCAATATTCACAAAAAGCTTAATTTCTACTTTTTACTGGATGGAAAGCCTATTTTATTAACATAACATACCTGTCCATGAAGTTCCAGTGAGGAAGCAGGTGGTGAGGGTGAAGCTGACTAAAACAGACTCCTCGGTGGACCCGGAGGACCTGAAGGAAGCCATCTTGCAGCAGGTAATGATGTATTAGTGTAACGCAGAAAGATTATTCGCATTTTTAATGAGTGAACATTTGTATATCATCACAACCACTGAGACTTAGAGCGAGCAAGAGCTAGGAAACAGCTGTAAAGTATTTTTCAGTGCATTTTCCTTTTATTCCTGGCTTAAAACCTTTATAAGGAGAGTGCTGATGATGGAGAACGGAAAGCTTCAGTGACGCTATCGTTACTTTTTTTCCACTTTTATTTTTTTCATATTTGTTTACGTCTGAAGAGCCTGTGTAACCTCTTTGTCGGTGTCAGGTTTCTTCATTCACCAGTTGACTACTTCGCTGGTCCTGCACATTTGGCTTACTCCTTGGTGACCTTTGAGTCATCATTCTACCTCACTGTGCAATTCATTCAATTTTGCCACCGTAGAAGGAGCTCCTACATGCAGACAGGCGCCAGTTCTCGTCGTTTTCTTGGAATCTATTACAAAAAGATCTCATAAACACTCTTATCGGAATTAATCAATTTAAAGAACGAATTGGAGACCTGCTGTCCATGGAGCGCTCATGTTTTTAACTGATGTTTTTGAAGCTCATTATAGCATCTTTATTTATTTGTTTTGTAATGTTTTATTATGTTACGTGAAACATAATAAAACAAAAAAGAGATGCAAATCCCAATATGACTCGCCTGGTTACATATAGGATAAATGAAATAAAAAATATACAGCAGGTTATGCTGAATTAGGCCACAAACCTCCAGAAGGCTGAATGGTGGTAATGACATGCTGCTTTAATGGAAAAATGGTGGAAAAGTTCGTATTTGTTCACTTTTGAGATAAGATAGAAGTTTATTATTATTATTATTATTTATTAGAAGTTTATTCATCTGATTTGTCGTTTTCTTCTTCTTTCTCTTAGTATTTTTATTTTTTGTGACCAAATTTTTATTAATCTTTTTTATTTAATTTTTTTTTACATTGGGTGGTTAGACCATATCAAACAATATACAAAATAAACAAACATGAAGGGAAAGAAAAAAGGAGAAAATATACAGTATATATATATACATATATATACATATATATACACGTATGTATACATACATATATAGCCTACATACATGCACACATACATACACACACATATACTGTATATATACATATGCATACACACATACCGTACATATACATACATATACACATATATACCTATAGACATACAAGTATAAACACACATAACCATATGGATACACATGCACACACATACTGCATATACCAATTCACATATATACATACACATACATACAAAAAAAAAGAAAAGGAAATAAAATAAGATTACATTAATAATAAGTACTAATAATAATAATAAAAACAAATTAATGGAACTGACATTCATATTACAGACCTGACCTCCCTTGTTATTATTATTATTATTATTATTATTATTATCATAACAGTGTTTTTGAGACAGAATTTCAAACAAGGCGATAATAAAGCATGTTTGTGTTTGTCAGTTGGATCAGAGGCTGAAGGACAGAGGCCTGGGTGGAGGCGTCAGGCTGAGCTGGGTGAAGCAGCCTGATGGAAACGTCTTCCACAGGGAACACCGGCAGGAGGAGGAGGAGGAGGAGGAGGAGGAGGAGGAGGAGGAGGAGGAGGACTGCAAATTATGGGCTTGATTTTCCATTTGTGCCGTTTCACTTGATGAAGTATTTTTCATTACTTCACAAGAATAAAGCAAAAGTTAAGGCGGCTTTGCGGGGAGTGTCGATGGGTTCACTTTTAAAGACGAGATGAAATGAAAAATGCCTTTTTAACCCTTTTAGATCACATCCCCGGTCATACTGTGCACCTATTTAACAATAGATGCCAAAAAAAATACCAAAAATCAATTTCATTGTATTCTTATATCAAAATTCAATCATGTTTTCTTCCTGTAAAATAAAATATGCCGTGTGCTTACGTAAGCATGCCCGTAACTAATTTCAACCAATAATATCATGACATCTACCCATCAATCAATCTTCAACTTTTAGCGCACAGAGCTAAGAGGCTAAGATTCATTAGTTAGCTAGCTAGCAACAGCACGGTACTTCGGTGTGTCTTCGGGTGTTATGACACGCCCACTTTTCAACGTTCAAATCAAATTCCTCCCAACGTTACGTCCCGCCTGTCTTTCCTGTTTCACTCGGAAATACGTCACGATACGGAAGTTAGATACTCTCGAAATGCCGTTTCATCTCGACTTTAAGGGAGGGAGTTTGAACCACGGGCGAGGGGGTTGCAAGGGGGGACTAGTAGGTTTATCCTGTAATTTTGTTTGTTTCCATCGAATTGTTTGTTTCCATGTATTGTGTTTGTTTGTTTCCATCGAGGACCACTTTGGAAATAAGTGTTTTTAGTAATGCTTTTAAGTGCTATCCTCTGGGATTTTGTGTCATGATACTCCTTTGAGTTGTTGTGCTTTTAAATTCCAAATAAAAAAAATCACAAAAAAAAAATCAAAAAAAAAATCAAGAATTGTAAACACGCTAGCGTTTGTACATCACAACTGTAAACTAATTAGTCTCAGTAGAGTTTGATTTTTGGTTTGTTTCTTCTGTATCGGAACAGGCCTGAAAGCTTGAGGAATAAGTTTTGTCTTCAGCAAAGTTTTAGTAGTTTAAGTTTCAGAAAAGTTTGAAGGATTTTGTTTTGTTCCTGGTGGATGGTGATAATATTGCTAGTTCATGAAATAACCATATTTAATTCTTCAGTTTTAAGAAATGTCATTAATTTTGGATGCAAGTGAATTTTGCATTATTTACCTTATATATCTCTCTTATCTCCAATAGAATTATCTTTGTTTGATGATGACAGCAGGTACACACACACACACACACACACACACACACACACACACACACACACACATTTCATTTTCTGCATCCAGTGTGTTATATTAGGTGTGTTTTATGTATATTAAGTATATTTTAATGTACTTTGGTTTTCGTTCTTGTAGGCTTCTGTTTTCCGTTTCTGTTATCCAATTCAGTTGATTTCTTGTTTGATCTTTCTTCTCATTTCTTGTTTGATCTTTCTTCTCATTTCTTGTTTGATCTTTCTTTTGATTTCTTGTTTGATCTTTCTTCTGATTTCTTGTTTGATCTTTCTTTTGATTTCTTGTTTGATCTTTCTTCTGATTTCTTGTTTGATCTTTCTTTTGATTCCTTGTTTGATCTTTCTTCTGATTTTTTGTTTGATCTTTCTTCTGATTTCTTGTTTGATCTTTCTTTTGATTTCTTGTTTGATCTTTCTTCTGATTTCTTGTTTGATTTTTCTTTTGATTCCTTGTTTGATCTTTCTTCTGATTTCTTGTTTGGTCTTTCTTCTGATTCCTTGTTTGATCTTTATTCTGATTCCTTGTTTGATCTTTCTTTCTTTCTTCTGATTTCTCTCTGATTTCTTTGTCTCTTTTGAGGTGAGATGTCTCTTAAGCTCCTTGATAATGACAGATGAGCAGTAACTGGTGCGGTGCTGTTGGAAGACAAGGACAGACTTTCTATGGTAAAAGTGTACTGAGAGATCCTGCAGGTGATTTTCTGCTCACAAAGATGTTCTACTAAAATATCACAGAGGATAGTTGGTGCATGTCTTAAAAAAAACAGACAGGTCTACACTCTGCTGTATTTGAACACAAATGAACACCCATTTGTTTTTATTTTTCACCTTTAACCTTGGCTCCCTTTTATTCATTTTCCTGTTTACTCTGAGAGATTTGGTGTAAACTGCAATTGATCTTTCTGTTGTACTGTTCTGTCATTCATTCATTTTTATTTTCCTTGTTTGTGAAGTGCTATTTAAATAAAGATAATTATCATTCATTACCATTATTATTACTACTACTACTACTACACATTTTGACACATTCTGCAACAGTTTTTGGAAAAATTGGAATGGAAAATAATGCAAGCCAGACGCAAATTAATTATATGTTTATCAATGTGTTTGCATCTGTCCTTATACAAATTAAAACACATACAAACAAAAATTGAGGGAGATGGTGAAAGAAACTGAGAGCAAATGTGTGACAAAAGGATTATCTTTTCCATTTACAGATTGACAATACTAGGAGGAGTAGCGAAAAAACAGTTTTGGACAAAATTCAAAATGGCTGAAATGGGCGCGGCCTAATATGCAGAGATGCGGAATGACCGAAGGAATCCAGGGAGAATTTTGATTCTGCGACGTTCGGTTCAGAAGTTATGGACCAAAACGCAAAATGGGTTGTTATAGCGCCACCATCGGGTCGATTGGTGTAATTTCATAGGGTTCAATTTCATAAATCTCCAAATTATATTATTGTCACTTTGTAATGACATTTTTAAATTGTTGTTTACATTCTAGCAGCCAATGGCATCGCTAGAAAGATCTGCGTCTCAGAAATAAACAGAATTCTGCACAGTCAGACTTTGTTGTCATTGAACTTTTAGGGTATTTATCACATCGTATCCTGGTTGTATTGCCTGAACAGGTTGTCCCATTCCTAGTAATTAGTAAAGTAATGCGATTACTTTTTAAATGAGTAATAAGTAAAGAGTTATTGTTACAATTTTCCGAGTGACTTTTCAAAAAGACATACTCACCATTTGAAAACAAGAGGCACCTACTCTGACAAAATGACTGATAGCACAAAATTAAAACACATTATGATACTTTAAGAAATTTAAGTCCTTGGTTGGCAAGGTAATAATACTTTTACAGACTGGAGCCTCTATGTTTTATAGGTGTTGAATGATAAATGTCTGGTATTTGGAGATATGTTTTTTTCCCCCAAAACACCATTTGAGCATGTTTACATGGACTGCAATATTCCAATATTAACCCGATTAAGACAATACTCTGAATAAGAAACTGCCATGTAAACAGCATTTTCTGATTACCTTAACCCGAATAAGGTCATAATCGGAGTAAACAATAGTTGAATTAATAAGTAAAGAGTAATTGTTACAATTTTCCGAGTGACTTGCCCAACACTGTGTACAATGCAGCAACGCAGTCCAAGTCAAACAATCAAAACCCTTTCAAGGAATCCTCTGATCGCCGGATCACAACAAAAACAGTTGTCCCTAAGCCAGTCAGCAAACCCCCCCCCCCCAAACTGTTAGAGGGAAACTCTCAGGGGGGACGCTCCCCACAACAAACCGTCCGTCCCCCCAAAACACGTTCTCACGTCCCGGACGAGACGGACACACTCAAACGTGGACGGGGTAGGAATGTTTAGCCGTGACTCGTTAGTGACGCACTATTTGTTGTCGTGTCATGCTGCGGTGCGCTGATTGTTGAGGAGGGCCAACTTGACAAGGAGAGTGGAGAAGGGAGGGAGGGGGGGGGAGGTTGGGGGTTTTGTTGTGAGAACGAAAAGTCTAGGGTGTTCTCCTTTTCGTTTCCTCTTCTTCCTGAACACCCCCCCTCCCTCGCTCCCCTCTCCCTCTCCTTCTCCCCTCCCAACACTCGTGTTGTTCCTCTTGTCTTTCCTGTACAGCGGTAGGAACTGTTCCCACACCGTGTAGGACATCCCTCCACACACACACACACACACACAAGGAAAACACACCCTGCCCCTTGTGCATACAGACCCAAATAGCGAGCTGGCCGAGCCGTCTGAACGCAGTCGTGTGGTGAACCAGACGGTTGGAAGGACTGTAAAGCGAAGGAGAAAAAAGGCCCATGGTCCCAAAATTCATTAAACATTTGACGGCCCAATTTCCACTTTAAGTACGTTTAGAGTGTGTTTGGTCTGGAAGAGTCTGGGTCAGTACCAGAGTTCGATCCCAGTGAAAATTAAAATGATTTCCCAAATTACAGTAGGTGAATTTAATATCCTTCCCCACTACCTGTTATGTAAGGTCTTGGCAAAGCATATTGTGTTAGATAAGCCTGCAAAATAGCTTGCACAAGATTTTGGGTTTTGGGTCACAAGAAAAAAAAAAGAAGGAAAGAAAATATGAGGACCCGAAGGGAAACGTTTGGAAAAGTCCTCTCTTGAGCGAGAGGGAACACAAAGCTTGTTTCCTGTTTGTGTCACATTCAAACCCCGCCCCTCCGCTTCCTTCCCTGGGGTTCCACTGTGCACCTGCACCCAAAGGCCAGCAAAACACTCTCAGCTGAAGAATAGAATAGAATAGATCAGCGGCACAACAACACATGTGGAGAAACAATGCAACTCCTGGGTGAAAACATGTTTGTTATTCGCCGATCCTTCACATTATGAATAGAAACTCCAGGATGCCTTCAGGTTCCTTCGCATTCCTCGCATTTAGGGGTGTCGACTGTTTACATTGGGTGTTTGCATCAGTGGTGGAAGGAGTCCAAGAATGTCCTACTGCAGTAGAAGTACTGTTACTCTGCTGATGTTTAACTTAAGTAGAAGTAAAAGTACTGGTGTAAAAATCTACTGCAGTAAAAGTAAACAGTGTCTCATTTAAAAGAGAGAGTAAAAGAGAGTGAAAGATTGAGTTCAAACTTGATTCTGTTAACTGGAAACATTAGAAATGACAAAATAAAGTGCAGAAACAAAGTAAAGTCAGATTCCTCTATGGAGACACACAACCTGTTCTCTGTAATGGATGTGATATAAAATGTAGCTAAGTGCAATACTTTAGTAGAAACATACATAAGTAAAAGCAGATTTACTGACTTTAAGAAATACTACAAAAAGTACAAGTACATAAAAAACCTACTCAATTACAGTAACGTGAGTAAATGTAATTAGTTACTTCGACCCTTGATTGGCATGGATAGAACATTTTTTATTATGTAGGAGAATGAAAAGACTCTACTCTTTCTCTAAAAGAGTTAAAGCTGAATAATGCCTGGTCACAATGCACAATGTGACAAAAAAAAGTACACAGTTCAGTCAACAGATAAAGATGTTCATAACACATGTTCATTGGTTTAGAAAATCCAACAGAGAGAATTTGAGTTTGTTACTTTTCAAAAAGACATACTCACCATTTGAAAACAAGAGGCACCTACTCTGACAAAATGACTGATAGCACAAAATTAAAACACATTATGATACTTTAAGAAATTTAAGTCCTTGGTTGGCAAGGTAATAATACTTTTACAGACTGGAGCCTCTATGTTTTATAGGTGTTGAATGATAAATGTCTGGTATTTGGAGATACGTTTTTTCCCCCCAAAACATCATTTGAGCATGTTTACATGGACTGCAATATTCCGATATTAACCCGATTAAGACAATACTCTGAATAAGACACTGCCATGTAAACAGCATTTTCTGATTACCTTAACCCGAATAAGGTCATAATCGGAGTAAGCAATAGTTGAATTAAGACGTGGAGTATTCCGATCTTAGTCACATTATTGAAGTGCGTTGTAGACATGTAAACACCTTAATCGCCCTGTGACGTCCTATCGGAGTTTTTGCAGCATTTTGCGACACGTATGGCAATCCGACTGCTTGACGACGCATGCTCTAGAACTTATCCTTTAAATAATATCTGAGAGTGAGTCTGCACATTGCATTTCAGTTTGTTCCTCTGGACTTTACGCACCTGCTGCTAATTATTAAAAACTAAAGAGAACATGGCTATTTTTTCAGTTTTTTCTGTGAATAAATGATTTTTAGCAAGTTTATACAATATTTCTTTGGAGTGTGGACCTTGTTCTTATACATCATACAGGAGAATTAAAAGTTAGTCTTGTCATGTATTGGGTTAGATAGGTCACATGTCTAAAGAAACAGGAAGTGTCTTGGAAAGGACGGACGGAGATACGTTGTATCGTTGTACGACCCGCTGTTTGGACAATAAAGCAAGTAAAAGCAAAAGCCCCATGTCATGATTCAATTCTGGATGCACTCTCTAATTAAGTATTAAGATAGGCACACAACAAGTCCGGCATGCCTCGCTGCACTCTGGATTTTCTCTCAAATGAGCAAATAAGACCGACCAATCATTTCATGCGGGATGCCTCCAGATTCCTTTGCATTCTCCAGATTTACTTCACATTGTTTACATTGTTTAGTGAGCGCAGAGACTGGGAGAAACAAGCCTCTCTGCACTGCGGATATTCCCGTAAGTAAGAGTGATTGATCAACCATTGTACGGAGTAAAGTGAGTTTGCTTTGAAACCGAACACCCACAGAATTCCTTAGAAAGAATCCAATTTGGTGAGGACGTAGCTGGGCGCACGCACACACTCACACACACATACACGCACACACACACTCTCCCTCCCACTAAATCCAGACCAGTGCCACATCTGCAGACAGTGTAGGAGTGGTTTACAGTAAAACCACCGCAGCTACAGTGAAATTACAGAAGTAAATCAAAACACTCGCAGACTGCTCTCCCTCCCAGATGTATCTTTACTTTTGTTTTTAGAACGAGCGTGGGCAGCTCACCTCCCACCTCAGTCTTTTATTGTTTTTAACACTTTACTGGACGGCGGCACAGTGGGATCTTCGTACAGACGGCACTGACAGAAAACAGAGAAAACTGAGAGCGCCGACGCCGTCTCTTCTCCTCTGAGAACAAATCAAATACATGAACACGCGCCTGATTGTCTCCTTTTTAAATATTTACTTTTTACGGGACGTCGGCTTTAATTAGACGGTAAATATAGTAACAAGTGATGGGATAATAGAGGGCAAAAGTGAGAGAGAGGGAGGGGGTATGACGTGGGTTGTAATTGTGATCCAGATACAGTAAACAATTTTTTCTATTCATTGATCTATGAAGCTCTCCCCAATTTCCCCTATCAATACAGAAGAAATCAATGAGTGAAATCAGGAGTTTCTTTCCAAAACGATAGAGCCACTCGTTCTAAAAAGTGACACCTACTCAAACAAAATGAGCAACATCACAAAAATTAAACGATTTACCATCTTTTCAAAGGAAAGCAGGCAACTTAACTCTTTGACTGACAAATCACTTAATGTCTATATTGCAGAGATATTGAATTATGCATTAACCGGATGTTGGCCATTAATAAAAATATGGTATAATTGAGGTTAAGTCTTTTTTTTTTTTGGAGTGCTGCCATTCATAATGTTTTTCATGGATTTGTTGGAAGCCAGTTTGTAGTTTTTGGCAGAGCAGCCGACCAGAAGAGGATCATGGGAGAAGACACACCTGCTGTACGGTTTTCACAGATATGTGATATTTTATACGCTCACTGTATTTCACTAGGGTTTAAAATATTTTAACCAGTTGAAGTGCAGTTGATTGGTTTTGCCAGACACTTGAAAAGCCTCAGACATGGACAAATAATTAGTAACATCAGATAAATTGACCTTTGACCCTTCAAATCAACTTTCTTATCGGCTTTGGCAGCAACGTTGCTGTTGAGCAGATGTGGGTCAGTGGAATGTTTTTCTATCCAAAGAGGATATAGGTTCTTGTGTGTGTGTGTGTAGGTGTGTGTGTGTGTGTGTGCGCGCGCGCGTGTGTGTGTGTGTGTGTGTGTACGACCCATCCACAGAGGATATCTGTGTGTGTGACATGGAAGTTAAGGGCACATCCAGGAAACAAGCGCTCTGTCCCGCTGTGATCCATCAGCATCAGAGGCCCAGATGAAGAGGGAGATGGGGGAGAGGAGGGAGAGGAAGAGGAGGGCGAGGTGGAGTGATCGGGGAGTTGGTGTCATTTAGGTTGCAGCAAATCTGCAGCCTGTTGCACCCGTTAAACTTCAGTTCAAATGTAGATTAGATTGAATGTTAATTCTCGGTTTAATCAAACTCTGGAGTTTCCTCCTTTAGTTCGTTTCCTTTTTCCAGGTGCGGACGATGACCTCTGAACTCTGGTGTCACCAAATAACGGCACCGAGAGTCTCAGTCCTCTAACTAGAGAACTGAGGTGCGGTTCGTTAGGAGTGAGAACGTAATCTGAACCAACTACAGGAAACCACCCGGAAACACACAAGGGATTATGGGTATGTCGTCTGTTGTGCGACCGCTGTTCCATACAGTTTTACAGATATAAGGAGACGGATGTTGACATCTGACAGCCAGCAGTTCCTCATGTTGGAAAGCCTGGCAGAACAAAATAACAACACAACAAGTCTGGACTGATGCTCATATTCAGCTATTTCTTCATGTGTTCTTATCTGGTATGAACACCACAGAAGAAGAGTCAGACAAGTCCATCATGCTGAGATAAAGTTACAGGGAATCAGATTTGTTTTGACGCCCCTCCCTGCTGCCAAAATCTCCAACCTGGCAGGATGACAGGTGACCCAAAAAAAAAAAAAAAAGATTCATGCACCCTTATTAATGTGTAGGCATAATACTTCATAAAAGACTTAATAACTCTCTTCAACAAGTACTTCATGTCACCCTGTCCCCACTGAGTCACATCTCCTCTCCTACATGTTCCTCTTCTGCTCGCTCTAATTTGCTCTTACCGTGAAAAAAAAATCCCTCTATCTTTCTCCTTAGCTCTTATGTTTTTTTTTCTTTTCTGTGCACTTTTCTCTTTCAGCATCACTCCATGGTCACAGGAATAGTCAGGGATGTATGCTGTTTGAATTCATGTTTATTTAGTTGCTATAGCACCCTGTATGGACATTCCCTAGATGGGAGTAGGGTGTAGGGAGTAAGGAGTAGGGAGTAGGGACTAGGGTGTAGGGAGTAAGGAGTAAGGAGTAGGGATTAGGGAGTAGGTTGTAGGGTACAGGGAGTAGAGATGAGGGAGTTGGGAGTAGGGAATAGTGAGTAGGGAGTTGTGAGTAGGGATTAGGGAGTATAGAGTTAGAAGTAGGGGTAGGGAGTAGGGAGTAGGAAACAGGGAGTAGGGAGCATGGAGTAGGGAGTATGGACTAGGGAGTAGGAAGTAAGGAGTAAGGAGTTGGGATTTAGGGAGTAGGTTGTAGGGTACAGGGAGTAGAGATTAGGGAGTTGGGAGTAGGGAATAGTGAGTAGGGAGTTGTGAGTAGGGATTAGGGAGTATAGAGTTAGAAGTAGGGGTAGGGAGTAGGGAGTAGGAAGCAGGGAGTAGGGAGTATGGAGTAGGGAGTATGGACTAGGGAGTAGGGATAAAGGAGTAGGGAGTCATTTCGGACTCAGGACAGTGTATGTTAAAAAAAGAAGTTGGCAGAAGTCCAGAGATCAACTGTCCGTCAGCGGTGAGTCATAACGGGCCTCTGATCAGCCGTCCCATCATTACATGGCTGCCTGTTGTTGCCGAGGAGTGAAAGTGATCCCCCCTCCCTCCTCCCTCCACCCCCACCCCGCTCATTGTCTCTAGGGACAGAGTTCTTTGTGAGGTCACGGGGTTCCGCAGAGAGACGGATCACTTCAAAGGAAACGCCGATCAATGAATGAACGAATGAACGGGAGATAATGTGCATTTGTCGAGGTTTTGTTTTGTTTTATTTTGATGGGGATGATGAAGGAAAAGATCTACTGACTCCACATGCAAGTGACCTGTGTGCAGCTGTGATTCTGACACACTCGAAGCATCTTAAAAGCTGAGTTGTTGGCTCGGTTAGCGAAGGTGCACGCCATGTAAATGTGAATTTTGGCCTAGGATCTTTGTTGCACGTCATCCCATCTCTTTCTCCCATCCCATACCTGTTGTTTTCTACTATCAAATAAAGCAAAACAAGTCCAAAAACCTGATCTGTGTTTTGCAGATAGTTCAGTCTGTTTATTTAGTTTATGAGGGATAAAGCCAGACTGAAAGATGTTTTCTGTCTCAAGTGGCAGCACATGATCTGAAACTGTATTTTCAGAGATTTAAGCGATTAAGTGTTAAGTGATAAAAATGAGAATACTTTTTGATTTAGTATGATTTTTTCCACTGTTTTCCAAAGTTTTGAATGTAGTTGGTCACATATTCTCTTGCTGCAATCAGTTTTTTTTCCACACGTTTTGACCCTTTGGTCCCACTTCTCTCCGTCGAAGTGAAGAAAACAGATTTTTGGCCCCATATTGTTGCCAGACGGGGGTCAGGGGGCTTCCAGTAGCTGACTCAGACTTCTTACTGGAAGCCAGTGAGTCACCCGTCTTCCTCGCTCTATCTCTTCCCCTCCCCCTAAATACTTCCCCCCCCTCCCCTCTTCCCCCCCCCCCCCCCGAACCCCCCTCCCACCCTTTCCTCTCCTCATTTGTCCCACATGTCGCCTCCTCCTCTCCATCTGAACTCTCCCAGTGTTCAACATGCTCCTTTCTCGCTCCAAATCCTCCACTTACATCTAAAACCAGCTCTCTTCCCCCATTGTTCCCCCTTCCCATGATCCCCCACCCCTCCCTCCCTCTTGCCCCGATCCCCTCCCCACCTCTGCAAAACGACTCGGCACTGCCACCATTTTATCCGCACATGCTACAAAAAACATAAACTCATACAACAAACAGAAAATGAGCACCTGTGCATCGTGGGGTTTAAAGCAGGTGGGTGTTTTCAGATATTTCCTCAGATTATGCTGCCAGGTTATTTCTTCCTTTGCTGCATTCCTAAACTTTTCCAACACAGGAGCATGTGTATTCCTCGGGAAAAACGTCACCATAAAGCCCTGCTTACCCCCAGCCCCCGCACTCCCATTATACCCCGTCCCCTCTCCCCCCTTGTTTCTCTGATACCCCCCCAACCCCCTCTTCCCGAACCCCGGTGATCTCACCCAGCTGCCAGTGTGTAATCCCACCCACAGCAGGCTGCTGCTGCTGTCGCTGCTGACTGACATCATTTGTTTTCTCCCTGTCACCATTTCCCTGAAACCTGAAGTCTGTTAGCAGGAAACTCAGGACTCAAGGATTCAGCTTATTGTTTCACTTGTTTGCCCCAATTGTGTTTTCTGCAGGAACAGCCTTGAGGAGATACTGAGCGCGTTTACATGCGCACTAATAAACCGATCATAAGGCAATTCGCTGATTATTCAAAGTGTTCATGTAAACAGCATGGTGCGATTTCCTTAACCGGATAAAGGCCGTTGTCGCATTTTGAGAAATCCGATTAACTCAGCAGGTTTTTGCCCAATCTTTTGAATTAGTCGTGAATTAGTCTGCGCATGTTTACCCTCAGTCTGATTTCTGTCGGATTTTTACATCTGTGCATGAGTGCAAACCTAACCAGATAGAGAAAAACGAAGAGGTAAGAAGAAGGAGAGTGTTTGTTAAACTAGTGCAAAGTAACGAAACGCAGAAACCTGACCATGTGAAAATAAGCTCTGTGTGGCACCATGTTCAAAATCCTAAACAATCGGCAGGAAGTTTGAGTTTTGTGTCACTTCCTCATGTAAACCGGGGTTTTCTCCTTTACCGCATTACTGGAGCGCATGTAAATGCATCAATCGAATTATTGTCATAACCTGATTATTCCCAGTTACCGGGTTATTAGTGTGCATGGAAACACGCTCAATACCTGCAGGAATAGCCTGGAGGAAATAATCTGAATGTAAAAGAATTTCTCTAGGCTGTGTTTGTACAATAGATGAGAAAGAGCGTGTTTCTCTGATATGTGTGTGTGTCTGTGTGTATTATGCATAGATACAAAGTCAAAGTGTCCCTTATTGGTGATATTAAACACACCCATGTGACCAACTTAACTCCAACAAACTGACTGTTCACACCATTGGCCTCCACATCACGTCGGGTCTGTTTTTTGGCTTTATTGGACAGATTACAGTAGAGAGAGACAGGAAAGATGGTAAACAGAGAGGGGTTGTCATGTGACAAAGGTCACAGGCCGGACGCAAACCCATGACATCACAGGTACTTGGTACGCGAACCAGGACTCCCACCAAAAACAAGGTCTTTTTAAACCAATAAAAATCAAATTAATCCTGTCCAGACCATCTACAGAAATATTGGTGGTGGGTATTCTCCTGCCGACCAGCACCTGAGGTTCATCTTTATTTACATCACTGATTACGTTCGCCGCTCTGACAGGAAGTCTTCCCCACCAGCGCTGCAGCGGCGGCGTGGGCGTCAAGCGGCCAATCGGAAAGCCAAATCCCTCGAGGGCCCTCACCGAGCCTCGCCACGGTCAAGCACCACCGGAAGGGGATGAGTGTGCGTGTGCGTGTGTGTGTGTGCGTGTGTGTGTATGGGTGTACTTTTCACGGCACGGCGGAGCGCGGCCGGAAGCCGTCCCCGGCTCGCCGTGCGCTCGGCTGCCCCGGCGTGGGAGTCGGGTCATTGTAATGAGAAATCCTGCGGAGACTCAGAGATCAGCTATTTCTCGCCTGAGCGGTGATGTGTCACACTGTAAGAGGCGTTGGTGATCAGAAAATGAACGCCGCCCACCCACCGCAGGGCTCGGCCGTACTGTAAATCTAACGCCGTGTTTATGTAATTTGGTGTTTTTACGCAATGAAAAGGACTGGATGGCAGCGGTGGAGGAGGTGGTGTACGCCGCCGACCCACCATACCGCTTTAATTACCATAATTAGACCGTAGGTGAGCACACAGTATACATATGTGGAGTTTACTCTAAACATTGAGAAAAAGACGGGTACCTGAGGTGCGTTTTTATACCGTGGCGAAGGAAAAAAATATATAAACACGCTGAATTTTGCTCCCAGTGAGGTTGTGTGTGGGTTTTAACCCTAATTAAAACCCACATTGGACTGAAACATTGCATGCAAATAAAACCTACTAGCAACAAGATTCATTGTACATATACAGTATATTCCTTTTTCTTCCTTTTACTATATGTGCTTTATTGACTTTATTGTGGTTACACTACATTCCTTTATCCACTCCTAAATTAGACAGTTAATTGATAATAAGCTCATAATGCTATGCTCAGTGAGAGAGGGGAGGGTAAACTTAATGCAGTACATGTGTATACTCACAGTTTGTTTAGAGGAGAGACAGATGATCTTTAATTCACCAGTTAGTAACTATTCCAATCTTAACGGCAGGCTTTTTCAAGTGAATCAAATTCCCCCAAAATTATCTGTCATTTTCAAGTTGCTCTCCTTCTATTTCCCTTACAGTTTTAATAGATTATCACTTGTTTTAAATGCAGATTTCACCAACAACACGTTGTGTCCTTACACTAAAATAAGGAGAATAAGAGGCAGTCAGTTGTCATGGTGGGTCTCGATCAATAAACTTTTCAGGGAACCGGTTCTTTAACCTGCAGGTCTGGTCTTTTGTTATATCATGGTTTAGCATTGGGGTGCATGTGTATAATCACAGTTACGCTAATATGGTTTAGAAGAGAGACAGAGGATCTTTAATGGACTAGTTAGTGACTATTTGAATCTTAACACCAGTCTTTTTGAAGTTAATTAAATCCCCAAATACCTCAATATAATCTGTCGCTCTCCCTCACAGTTTTAATAGATTATCACTTTCCTTACGCTAAAATAAGGAACATACTGTAAGAGGCAGTCAGTTGTCATGAGTGTTTATCAGTATATTTCTTTGTGAACCTGTCCTTTAACCTGTGGGATTTAATCTGTTGTTATACCCTTGGTTAAATGGTTCTCAAATTCGAGTTTGGGAACCACTAAGGGTCCTCGAAAGGGTTCTAGAGGTTCCTCATCAAACTGAAAGATAGTTTAATGTCACTATTAGGCTACTGTTATGAGATGAGTGGGAGTGAGATGACAGAATGTCTCTCCAGCTATTAATACAAAATTCTTCTCAGATGGGTGTTATAAGGACAGAAGTCTTACTAAATGGGTGTGTGTGTGTGTGTGTGTGTGTTGTAATGCATAGCTCTTTAAGGGTCTTTGACATGAAAAAGACTGGGAACTCTTAGCTCTAGTTGTTCCAAAATATGTCCAGTGGGTATACTGTATACTTAATGTAATAGTTGTGTACACACCAATTGTGGATTCCTACTGTTTAGAGAGTTAAATGGTTCTCAAGTTGGGGTTTGGGGACAACTAGGGGTCCTCTAAGGGGTCCAAGAGGTCCCTCAGCAAAGTGACAGATAGTTTTATGTCTGTTTAATGTTTTTTTTAGTTTTTTTTTTAACATTAATTTGCTCAAGTGAGTGACATGAGAGAATGTACAAGCATACTATTGGCATATTAAAACTATTTTGAGGATTCTCTCCACTGTTATGAATGCTATTCTTCTCAGATGGGGGTTATAAGGATAAAGATTTGACCAAATGTGGGTCTGTGTGTTGTAATGCAAATCTGTTTAAGGGTCTTTGACGTGAAAAAGACTGTGAACTCTTAGCTCTAGTTGTTCCTAAACCTACAGATACCATTTACAACCTAAACGCTCACATATCAGTTCCAGTGACAACAACAACAACGGTTTAAATTTGACAGATTCGGCTAAATAGTACATAAAACACCGAGCTTACACACTTTACAGTCTTACAAACTCTTAATTTGTGGGTCATGCAGTCTGAATCCACGGCTACACACCCTCCGACGAAACCTTACACCTTCCATACTTCGGTTTGCTAACAAAAACATTCACTGCCCCGCTGCGGTTGAAAAAGGGGGGATTCGACGGACGGCGCGCCTCGGCCAATCAGATCCGCGGAAGATTTCGATTTTTCGCCAGCGCCTCTGCGATTGGCGCGCGGCTCCCCCCGGAGGCACCCGCCCCCGAGCAGCCGATTGGCTGGGTTTCCCGGCTCTGTGGAAGTCATTTGAATACGCCTCGCTTTGTCGCTCATACGCTGCTGGGTTCAAATGACTTAAATACCAGGAGAGGAGACACACAATGGAGCGGGCTGGCAGCCGAAAACACCGCTGAGAGCTCGAGTTACACGCCGTGCACCGACAGACTCAAACAGCGGAGATTACAAACACTTTCGGATAGTTTTATTTCTTTTTTTTACCCCCCCTCTTCTCTCCATATAAAGAGATTGCATTCGGATATTTAGCTGCATCACTTGAGGTAAGTTGTCCAGGTCTTCTTGGATGACGGGGTTATAATCACAGTAAACCAGTACTCGCATAGTCCTTTATTAAAATGAAGTTACTGCCAGAAAATGTATGTTTACATGGTTTCATTTTATATAAAGAGATTGCATTCGGGTATTTAGCTGCATCACTTGGGATAAGTTATCCAGGTCTTTGATGATGGAGGTAGGCCTATCTATAATAACAATAATGCACTTTATTCTCATAGTACTTTATTGTCAGAAAATTATGTTTACAAGGTTTCATATCCTATAAAGAAATTGCATTTGGGTATTTAGCTGCAGCAGTTGAGGTAAATTGTCCAGATCTGTGATGATGGAGGTTTTTTTTTTTTTTTTTACTATAATAATAAACTTTAATCTCAAAGCACACTAAAATGAAGTTTTATGATCAGCAAATCATGTTTACACGGTTTTATTTCATATAAAAAGATTTCTTCAGGGTATTAACTTGAGGTAAATTCATCATAACCCTTGATGATGGAATTATTTGATGACTTCAAACATCAAATCAATTAAAAAATCCCTAAAATTAAGTTTTGTAGTCATAAAATTAGTTTTTAATCTACTTTTCAGTTCCTCAGTGTAGTGCACTCAGAATGAGATTGGCAAAAAAAAGCCTATATCATTTATATAAATCCTGATTTGTTTTCATCAGCATATTTGTTTTTGTTTACCTCCAGCATGAGTTTATAATTAGGCCGGCTGTCAGACAGCAACATTACTCACCAGCACCTGTGATGGGGCTGTGGTTCACAGCATGGTTTTTCACAGCAAGCTTTTACTGCGTATGAGTCAGTCAGAAGCACACACACACCAGACATGGTGGCCTGGTGTGTGTGTGTGTGTGTGTGTGTGTGTGTGTGTGTGTGTGTGTGTGTGTGTGTGTGTGTGAGAGAGAGAGAGAGAGAGGGAGAGAGAGAGAGAGAGAGAGAGAGAGAATTTGTAGGCTGTGTGTGTACAGGAGAGGAAAAAAAAGAATGTCGAGAGAGAGAGAGAAAGTGTGTGTGTGTGTGTGTGTGTGTGTGAGAGAGGGGGGGGGCATCTGTAGGCTGTGTGTGTATAGGAGATTAAAAAAGAGTGTGTGTGTGTGAAAGGGAGAGAGTGAGAGAAAGAGGCAAAGAGAGAGTTTGTGGGAGAGGTGAGAGAGGGAAAGAGAATATCTGGAGGTTGTGCTTGTATAGGAGATAGAACAAAGTGTGTGTGTGAGAGAGAGAGAGAGGCAGAGAGAGAAAGAAAGAGAGAGAGAGAGAGAGAGAGAGAGAGAAAACCATGTAGCCTCGGCATGTTATACCCCCAGCAGCAGATGAGATAACACGTCTTTATCCTTTCTAGCTCTAGGTTAATACTGTACTAGCCTACTGGATCACACACACAGGAGACAGGTGTGTGTGTGTGTGTGCGTGTATGTGTGTGTGTGCGTGTGTGTGTGTGTGTGCGTGTGTGTGTGTGTGCGTGGCCTCGCGCTTATGTGCCTCCATGTGGACTCCATGTGTCTATAAGCCTGGGTGTAAACGTACAATGCATACACACAAGCAGATGCATGAATACAGTGTGTGTGCTTTTGCTGTGTGTGTGTATGGTGTGTGTGTGTGTGTGTGTGTGTGTATCGATGATGGAAGCAGGTCCAGCAGTGGTTGAATTACTGTAGATATCTTTCCAGCTGATCTCAGTTTAATGTGTGTATCCGGGTCTGTTTGCCCGTCTATCAGATGGAGCTGCAGGTTTGTAAAGCAGCCGCTCTGACATCATCTGACCTCATCTGACCTCATCTGACCTCATCTGACCGACTTGGCTGACGGGCCGCTGTGTCCTGACCGGTTGTGGGCGGGGCCAGATCCACGCTCTGACATCATCTTCTGTAGCGGCTGTAAAGATCGGAACAGTCGAATCGTGTTCCAGTCTTTATCGAGCAATATTTTTTATTGCTCTCGTATCGGCTGTCATAACGTCACGTCATTTTAAGGTAACGCAGCTAGCGGGCAAGCGCTAATTAGGTAGCATTACTCAAAAATGAACAGAAAAAAATCAATAATACTACTTCAGAGTTTACCATCAATCCCAACGATGGGTGCAACCGTTCTCCAAGCATCGTTTTTTGAGATTTTTATTCCTGTCGTCTTTCAAATAAAAGTTATAAGGAGCTGGGAAGCTTTGAAAGGCTGGAATCAGGAACCTGCACTTGCCAGGAAGAAATTATTGTTCATGACACTAAATCACACCAGTATGGAAGCAAGGAATCACAGAAATCTCGATTTTTGATTGGCTGTTGACGGCCGATGACCATGAACAGTTCAGCCATGACCAACTTCTAATGGGTCAGGATGGGTCAGTATCTGGTGGGTGACAGGAGTAGCAGTGTGTTTTAATGAGCCTGGGACCCTTCAGAAACTAATACACTAATACAGCAGTGGCTCAGGAGAACCAAAATGGTTTGAAGGCTTGTTTCTGGTTCAGGTCGGCGTCGCAGTCGCAGTCGGCCATGTTAGAATGAGTCTGGGACTCAGGGCGAGAAAGTGAAATTAACCTTTCAGAATCAAAACTACTGAAATTGGCGATAATTGCTTCTTGGTGACAGTGGTGCAGGAAATTATTGCCAAAAAAACATCATTTCTGGGTAATGAAGTTCACATTTTTCAGACCGTTAACCTCTCGCTGGCATTTGCAGTCGCTAACATGTGAAGCTACTGCAGCTTTAAGGAGCACAGGAGTGAATGATATGATCTCACTACAGCCTGGACTTCAACCTCATTTCCAGAAGGGTTTTCCTCAGTCTCAGGCCATCAGACAGGTTCTGCTCTCACTCCAGTCCTGACAGAAATCACTTCCAAAGTTCACACAGTACAAAGTATAACAAAGATAGAGGAGAGCTGAGTTGCTCTTTACTGCTCTGATAACCTGCTGGCAGATCTGCTTATCAGGTGAAGATAGTCGCCTGAGAGACTGTATTCAAATACGAACTACACTCCTTTTCTCTCACGCTATGTGTACATGTTGTTATCTGAGCTTTTTTACATCTTACTACCTCAACTTTACTCAAATTAGTTGATTTTACTTTGTTTTGCCTTTTGCCTTGGCTCTGTGAGGCTTTATATCCCCTGTTTACACACAAATGATTCATTATGAATGAATAATAACCTAAAATCCAATTCAGCAGTAGGGCTGGGTGATATGGACAAAATTAATATCACAATAATCATAATATTTAAGTGATATGTAACAACATCATGCAAAATCACGTTGTAACATTTGATTTATGTCTATTACATTGAACTGCCTGGCAATATAAAGTACAATAAGACTCAGGTTCAAATAATATTCCCTAATTTGTTTCAGATCTTATTTCATGAGAGATTTCAATTAGAATTTACTTTGTTTTTAACATCAAATTCGACTTGGAAGAGAACCCAATAACTCAGTATCATTATCATTATGTCATTACAGTGTATTATTGTATTGTACTCAGTATAATAAACTAAAAAGCCTGCATCCTACTGCATGCTGCGGTGCATGATGGCACATTTTAGCTTTTCTATAGACTGATATGTATAGTCCGCTGTCTACTGCACATCGTCACTGTCAGCTGAAAACCTCAGAGCTCCAAATTTGGCGATTTGTTTTAATTCAAATTGACTGATTGATTACATGCTGCTCTGTTCTTGTTCTCCGACCTTCTGGCTCATGAAATCCTTTTAAACCCCGTTGGATCAGCTGGAAAACGCCTGGCGGTCGATCTGAGGACAAGGCTGCTTTTCTGTGTTCCTGGAAAGTTGACATTTTGTTGACACGGATACGGTATATAAGGAATAATAAGGTTTTATGTGTGAGTGTTATGCACTTCACTGTCCCCTAGCCGCTGGGCGATACGGTTGAAATCAATATCACGATAATCATAAGTTTTTTTTTTCTGATATCTATATATATCACGATATGGCTCACATGCAAAATCACGTTAAATAATCAAAATAATGTTCATCCCATTGAATTGAATGGTAATGTTAGGGTGTGATGTCAAACAAAACTGACATTTTCAAATAATATTCCTCCCATACATCATTTTGTCAGAGTTTTTAAATAAAATTAGCTTGTTATCATCAGTTTAAACTGCAGAATTGTGTGTCACGATATCCCCAAATCACCATATCATCACCATACGATTCCACTCACAGATAATAAACCATAATATTGAATTATCGCCCAGTCCAACAACAGTGTTACGGACTTCACTGTCACCTTGCACTAGGGCTGGACGATAATTCAATATTATCGTTTATCATCTTTCAGTGGAATCATATCGTGATGATATGAAGATATTTTGATATCGTGACACATTTCTGCTGTCTAAATTGATGATGACAAGCAAATTTGACTTAAAAACTCTGATAAAATGAGGTATGGTAGGAATATTATTTGAAAATTTCAGATTTGTTTGACATCACACCTAACATTACCATTCGGTTCAATGAGATGAACATTAATTTGATTATTTAACGTGATTTTACATACATGAACCATATCGTGATATATATTGATATGGAGAAAAATCCTTATGATTATCATGATATTGATTTCAACCGTATCGCCCAGCCCTACCTTGCACTAAGTCACTGCTCTCCGTGCACCGTGTGCTCCGCTATCTGCTTACGTCAACATGTGAGTTTCGATAAGCTCGATATGCCCAATGTCACATTCCTGTAACTTTATTGTTCTTGGCACACGAACAACAGATCTGCTGCACTCGAGCTGCTCGGCGACAGGTGTGTGACAGGTGTGTGACAGGTGTGTGACAGGTGTGTGACAGGTGTGTGACAGGTGTGTGTTACGCTTCAGAAGGCGTTAGAGGAATCTCCACTTCACTGATCTGACTGACGGGAAAATCAGCTTTCTCCCGTCTGCAGTGTGTGTGTGTGAGGCGGAGCGGCGTGCAGGCTGATGGTACTGGAGTGTGTGAATGCTGCTGTGTGTGTGTGTGATCTGCTGTGTGTGTGTGTTTCTGATCTGCTGTGTGTGTGTGTGTGTGTGTGTGTCTGATCTGCTGTGTGTGTGTGTTTGTTTCTGATCTGCTGTGTGTGTGTGTGTGTGTGTGTGTCTGATCTGCTCTGTGTGTGTGTGTGTGTTTCTGATCTGCTGTGTGTGTGTGTGTTTCTGATCTGTGTGTGTGTGTGTGTGTGTATGTGTGTGTCTGATCTGCTCTGTGTGTGTGTGTTTCTGATCTGCTGTGTGTGTGTGTGTGTGTGTTTCTGATCTGCTGTGTGTGTTTCTGATCTGCTGTGTGTGTGTGTGTCTGATCTGCTGTGTGTGTGTGTGAGATCTGCTGTGTGTGTTTCTGATCTGCTGTGTGTGTGTGTCTGATCTGCTGTGTGTGTGTGTGAGATCTGCTGTGTGTGTTTCTGATCTGCTGTGTGTGTGTGTGTGTCTGATCTGCTGTGTGTGTTTCTGAGCTTCTCTGTGTATGTTTCTGATCTGTTGTGTGTGTGTGTGTGTTTGTTTCTGATCTGCTGTGTGTGTTTCTGATCTGCTGTGTGTGTGTGTGTTTGTTTCTGATCTGCTGTGTGTGTTTCTGATCTGTTGTGTGTGTGTGTGTTTGTTTCTGATCTGTTGTGTGTGTGTGTTTGTTTCTGATCTGCTGTGTGTGTTTCTGATCTGTTGTGTGTGTGTGTGTGTTTCTGATCTACTGTGTGTGTTTCTGAGCTTCTCTGTGTGTGTTTCTGATCTGTTGTGTGTGTGTGTGTGTTTCTGATCTGCTGTGTGTGTTTCTGAGCTTCTCTGTGTATGTTTCTGATCTGCTGTGTGTGTGTTTCTGATCTGCTGTGTGTGTGTGTGTGTGTGTGTGTGTGTTTCTGATCTGCTGTGATCTGGTCTGATCTCTTCCTGGGGGATTTGTGTGGTGGTTAATGCCATGACAGGATAGATAGATAGATAATACCTCTATTGTTTGGGGAACCCCCCCTCCCTGCTTCTGTTATATCTTTTAAAACCACACTGTGTGATTTGTTTGTTGTTTTGTTTGTGATCTGTCTCAGGTTGAATAGATTACGTTGGGGTTGTTGAACGTTTTCAGCCCTGTGGAACCAGTTGGAATGAGTTCAGTCTTGATCTGGGTGTGACGCTGCTGCAGATCTGTGGAGACGAGTCTGAGTTTGGGTCCCGAAACTAAAGACCCGCAGGATTAAAGGACTGACACCAGTGTTTCCCCCCCCCTGAACTGTAGCTGTTCTTATCGGGGTGGAAAAGCCTCTGGAACAGCTTTTAGACCAGGGGCAGTTATCTCGCGACCCCCCTGGTGGTGCCGACCCCCAGGTTGAGAACCACCTGATTTAGAGCATCATGGGACACTAAAACTCTCCATTGAAACCCAGACGACTAATGGATTTCTTTTGGTGTTAGCAGCTCTTTAAGGCAGGGAGACCCACCACACCTTTTCAGAGAAGAAGAAGAAGAAGAAAGTCTAATGTACAGCATTTGGTTCTTGAATGTTTTGTGAAATGGATTTCATGTGAAACTTACAGCCGGTTCAATATCTAAAAAAGAACAGAGCGAACAGGACACACATGTAACTGTTCCCCTGTGGTTTTCATCGGTCCAACATTTTAACCAAACCATACCTCGCTGCCCTTTTTTCTACGTTTCAGTTTCACCACATCAGACCGCTGCAGCTCCTCGAAGTTTACGAACAATGAGAACATAAACAATACTTTCAACATGAAATTATGTTCCCAGCTGCTGTTTTAGCTGTCAGAAGCTGCTCATCAGGCTGTCCAGACAGTCACACCTAGGAATTAGAGAGGGAGAGAGAGAGAGAGAGAGAGAGAGAGAGAGAGAGAGAGAGAGAGAGAGAGAGAGAGAGAGAGAGAGAGAGAGAGAGAGAGAGAGAGAGAGAGAGAGAGAGAGAGAGAGAGAGAGAGAGAGAGAGAGAGAGAGAGAGAGAGACGCCTGTGCTGCTTTTCAGGAACTCGGTCACAAAAAACTGAAACGTTGGAAGTAACTAATTTCACGTTACTGTAATTAAGTAGCTATTTTGTGTACTTGTACTTTTTTGAATGTATTTTAAAGTCACTAGTTTTACTTTTACTTAAGTATGTATTTACTGAAGTATTGCGCTTGGCTACATTTTACTGTAAATCTCATCCATCACAGAACAGATTGTGTCTCAGAGACTGGATCAATGTAAACAGTGAGAAGAGGAATCTGACTTTACTTTGTTTCTGCACTTTATTTTGTCGTTTCTAATGTTTCCAGTTAAAAGAATCCAGTTTGAACTCTGACCTCTCTCCTTTTAGAATCACATGGAAAAGATCACAGCTAACAACGTTCTCTGTTCTAGAGAGGAACTCAGGAACTTTTACTCTGAGGACATTTTAAATCAGACACTTTTTACTTTTACTGAAGGAGATTTTTACACCGGTACTTTTACTTCTACTTGATTAAAATATCAGCAGAGTAACAATACTTCCGCTTCAGTAGGATGTTTTAGTACTCTTTCCTCCACTGATTTTAAGATAGAAGGCCATGCATTGGTTTTAAATTTTAAACAGGTTTTGAATGGGCTTTATGGACCCTAAGTTCATGGATCTTACTATCTGACCTTTCCAGTAATCCACATTTTACATGACAGATTCTCGACATCTCTCCCTAAGATGTGCTTTTCTAGTTTACGGATTGTAACTTTAGGAAGGTAAAGCCTCGGTAATCTTTTAACGGCGTTAGCAGGAGAGCAGCAGGCGCAGATCAGAGAGAGCAGGAGCCGAGCTGGCACTGCTCCGCTCACACTGGCCCCGGGCCAGGCGCCGTGGGTGTGCAAGGGTGTGTGTGTGTGTGTGTCATTGAAGTCAGTGTATATGTCTATGTGTGACGTGTGTGTGTGTGCTTGGATTAGACCGGCATGGGGCTCGGCGCCATGCTATACAAGTGTGTGTGTGAGATGTTGGCTCAGGCAAACACTCCTCTGTCGCGCTGTGATGGGCAAACAAAAGTCTGCTGGATTCCTGTAGGGCTTTGTTTTCGAGCGCTGTGTGTGTGTGTGTGTGTGTGTGTGTGTGGTATGTATGTGCAGGCATGTTGCTGTGCAGTTGGCTTGCTCTGGCATATGGCTCCTAGACAGACAACAGTAGCAGGATCAAGTTGGCTCCAGAGTTAAAGCTCGCCTTGCTGATCTGGGATCGGCTTACCTTCCTTAGATCCAATTATCTTCATCGTTAAGACAAAAAATCTGCACTGACTTAAGTCATTATCTATCTATCTATCTATCTATCTATCTATCTATCTATCTATCTATCTATCTATCTATCTATCTATCGTCATTTATCAGTAAAAATACCAAATGTTTGCTGGTTAAAGCTTCACAAATGATAAGATTTGCTACTTTTCTCCATTATTATGAAATGAATACTTTGGGGTTTAGTCAGGAATTTGAAGAATCACTTTGGGCTCTTGGAACTTGTGATGGGCATTTGTTATCATTTTTGACATTTTATACACTAAATGATTAATCGATTAATATGAAAAATAATCCATAGATTTATTGATAATGAAAGTAATCGTTAGTTGCAGCCCTATAAGTATTTATAAATCCGTGCTGACTCTGCTGCTCTGTGTTCACACTTCTCCTCTCCCGTCTCTCCGCAGGTCGCCATGCCTCCCACGACTCCCTACGCCGGTAAGTTCAGCCCCTGCGGTCCGTACAGCAACAACAACAACAACTCTCAGCCCCTCAGTCCGTATCGCAGCGCCGCCGCCGCCAAGGCCGCCAAGGAAAACGTCTACAACAGCGGCTACGCCGCCACAGAAAACCCCTACGACATACCGCAGCCTCACAGCTCGTACCGCAACGCCGCCGCCGCCGCCGCCGCCACCACGACCGTGAGGGAGCATCTGTACAACAGCGGCCATGCGGTGACAGAGAACCCGTACTCCACGGCGCAGCCTCACAGCCCTCGCCACAGCGCCACTTCCTGTCCCGCGCGCTCGCACCGCAGCTCCAGCAGCGGCAGCGGCGGCAGCAGCGACCGTTACCGCAACACCAGCAGCAGCAGCAGCGACCAGTCGTATCGGAACAACGCCGCCGCGGCGAAAGAACATCTCTACGGACACGGCATCTCCGCCAGCTACGGGGAGATGTGTTACCATGACAACAGCTTGGTGTCGGCGTCCCTCGAGGCGCTGATCCAGCACCTGGTTCCCACAGTCGACTACTATCCTGATGTGAGTGTCAGTCGATCGATCGATCAATTGATCAATCAGTCACTCACTTAACTTCTGTAAATCTGTCACTGGTCCAAAATAGCAAGAATTCCTTCTAGCCAATAGGAGCATGATCATCATATTAGCATGATGATGATGATGATGATGAAGATCTTTAACACGTTCAGTTTTTTCTTTTAATATTTTTACAATGACCTGACTTTCTTTTCCGGGGTTTGAAAAGTCTCTAAATCTAGCGACAAAGTTGCCAAGTTGGCAACAGTGTAACATTATTTAGCCAAACTGTGTTTCTTCTGCTCCGCCCACTGAGGCTTCACTCAACCAATCAGATCATTTCTACCTCCAGAGCGGCTCTGACTCTGAGAAATATTTGTGGAACTAAAATTCCTTCTTCAAGATCTTCAAGCTTTGAGGAAGCTAACATAAAGCTCATCGATCTGATTTTTTTTTCCTACACACACCTCACATTTAATTCTGGAAAAGGTCCAAACCGTCCCGTCTTCTCTCACTTTGTGTTTCTTCTTCGTGTCTCTGACCACCGCTGTTTCTTCTTCTTCTTCTTCTTCTTCTCCTCCAGCGGTCGTATGTCTTCACCTTCCTGCTCAGCTCCCGCCTCTTCCTGCACCCGTACGAACTCATGACCCGGGTGTGCCAGCTGTGTGTGGAGCAGCAGCGCTCCGGAGACGCCCTGCTGGACAAGGTGGGTGGAGAACACACACACACACACACACACATACAATGCAAAAATTATTTCTCTCGCTCCCTCTCTCTCTCTCTCTCTCTCCCTCCCTCCATCTCCCACACAAACTCACACCCACCATAACATCACCTCTCTAACACACACACACACACACATACACATACACACACACACACACACACACACACACACTTTCTTTTTGTGAAGAATTGTGTATTGATTGTTTCATAACCAAAGAAATTCCAGACAGACACATGGGATATAAAATGACACTAAAGAAAAATGGAATAAAAGTGAAAAACAGAAGCAAACAAAAAAACTAAAACTAAAATAGAGGAACAGTAAAACAGACAAACAAATAAATGCTAGAACTATACTGCCTGACAAAGGCAAACTACTTTTGTCTGTTTTTAAAGGCTAAAAGTCATGACTCGGGTTTCGATTTCATCCCAAGAAAAAAAAATATACCTATAAATGCTGTTAAATGACACACTATCTACTTATTTTCGCTTATCTCACGATACGATTCAATACAACTACGATACGAAGTAATAAATAAAAGTTCAGTGACAACAAAGTCTGACTGTGCAGAATTCTGTTTATTTCTGAGACACAAATCTTTCTAGCGATGCCATTGGCTGCTAGAATGTAAACAACAATTTAAAAATGTCATAACAAAGTGACAATAATATAATTTGGATGGAGAGCTTGTGAAACTGTGATGGTCAAGAGTCTCATTAGTGATTACTACAGCAGAATAACATGGAGCTGATATCACCATTCATGTTCCTGACACAACATGCGGACTGTCACTTTTTTGCATTGTGATATATTGAATTTCCATATATCGTCCCATCACTACTGATAACAGTGGTTTGTCTCATCACTAACACCAACCATTCCTCTGTCTGACTTCACTCTCTCTCTCTCTCAGATCTATATATGTGAGATATGTGACACACACACACACACACATTTAAATACGTGCTGTGTGATGTTTTCAGATCCGTATCCGTGAGGTGGCGCCCAAGCTGGTGCAGCTGCTGACCGAGTGGACCGAGACGTTTCCCTACGACTTCAGGGACGAGAGGATGATGCGCTGCCTCAAAGACATGACGCACCACGTGGCCAGAGGGGACGAGGTCAGTGTCACACACATTTAAAACAAACAAGCTCACAGAAAACATGCAAAAAGGTGTGGCAAGGGTGTTTTTAGAGAGACCGACACCTTAAAGGGGCATTAAAGTCACACTGAAATGGAACTTTTTTGTATTTTTAGGTCATTCTAACACTATACATTTGACAATTTATGCCAAAACAAATGACCAAAACTTTATTTTCTTGTATTTTTATATCAAAATCTCATTACTTTTACTTCCTGGAAAACCAGAAAATCTTTAGTGGTGACATCATAATGCACCAGGAGGCGTATATAACAAGTCCAACCAATAAAACCATCAGATTTTTTAACAGTCCCGCCCCTCTGCCCCTCCCATCAAATCAAACTGCCTTTCTCTCCCTAACTGATCTCCCATTGTTTCACACTTTTTAATGATCCCTCCCTCCCTGTGTTATGCCCCGCCCCCAACATCCTGTTTCAACAGGAAATACATCACATTAAGGAAGTGAGATGCTCTCAGAATGCCGCTTCATTGAGTAATCGATGACTTGAAACTCCAATAGGTGGAGAGTTTTTAATCCAAAACCAGTCATAAAGCCAGAAATCTCAGCAGCTGATGAAGTAATTATTGATTAATTTGTATTGATCAACAACCCTCACAGATATATTATGATCATTTTATGTTATGAGGCGGTAAAAATTGTATGTTTGGTCCATTTAAACCAAAGGTTGCGGGTCGAATCCCTAATGTGCCCTACTGAAGTGTTCTTGAGCAAGTCCCTAAACTGTGTCCTGTGTGTGTTTTCCTCTGTGTGTGTGTGTGTGTGTGTGTGTGTGTGTGCGTCATGACTCCAGTACTCGTGGCGGGCCATGCAGCAGATGACCCAGCGGCTGATCAAGCGGCTGTCGGCCCTCGGTCAGTACGAAGAGGCCGTGGCGGCGCTGAACGCCGTGGCGATGGAGCGGCCCGCCTCCCTGAAGAGCAAACAGGCCTCGGGTCAGCGCGGTGACGTACTGAGCGTGTGCGATGACCCCTTCGTCCTCGCCCAGCAGCTCACGCACATCGAACTGGTAAGAAAGTTAGATGGGTATGGACTGCAGTAGCTTGTCAAGTTAAAGGATAAATTTATCGATTTTGGATCTATATATAATTTGTCTCCTCCATCCCTGTAGTTCTTGGACCCACAGACAATATTGGCTGTCAGTTGAAACAGCGAGCTCTTTTGCCTCTTGCTGCTAACAATGAGACTAATTACATATAGGTCCAAAATAGACAGACTTATCCTTTAAGCTAGTGCCCTCATTCAAATGTGTGTTTGGTTGATGAAGTGGGCAGGAGAGCCTAAGTGGGATTGATGGGATTCAAACTGAAGACGTAAGCCTGTCTTAAAGCCTATAGGAAGTAATCTCTTGCTGTTATATAATAATGTTTTTAGCACAGTAACCTGAAGCACACCTAAGTATGTATACATGGATTTCTGTATCTATCTATATAGACTTCAAGGGCTTTTTAAACTGTAAGTCAAGACTCAAAATCGCTAAGTCCGGGGACACAGCAGAACTGGGTCAGAAATGAATGGGGACTCACCCTTGAAAGTTCATGAAATGCCCGTGAAATTAGAAATGAAGGAGCAAAAAATGCCCATGATAAACAGGCGTTCCCTTATGTATTTCACCCTCTTGGGAATACTGTCCCCCGTGGGCCACCGTAGGTGATTCGTAGGAGCCGATGACCGGGACGCTTCTTCTTTCCAGTGTGTTCTGGTTGAGAAAAATAGAGCAGTTTTAGGTCAGAAAACAACTGAGTAAGCAGCCTGAAGCGGGAGAAACTGACGGCAACAACTGACCTCACAAAAAACACTAGGTTAACAAAAAATACAACAACCAGTATGGTAAAAAAGACAACAATAGAGGAGTGGAAGATGGGCTGGTTGGGGACAGAGAGGGAAAACAGCACCATCCTGTTCTTTAAGGCAGTTTCCAGCAGAGGGAAACGAGTTTAAACAAATCTTAGTGGTACAAATCAAGTGTTTATTTGCCAAAAATGCAACACAAATGTGTTTTTTTCATAGTTCAATAAAAATCTCAGTTGCACGTTACGTGTCTTAGGAAAGGGAGAGAGGAAGAGGAGGTAAACATCTTGGGAAAGGGAAGGAGGGAGAGATGGGGAAACGTCTTGGGAAAGGTAGGAAGGAGGACAAAAAGTCTTAGGAAAGGGAGTGAGGAAGAGGAGGAAAAAGTCTTGGAGAATAGATAGAAGAGAAAGAGAAGGAGGGAAACATCTTGGGAAAGGGAAGGAGAGGAGGGAGAGATGGGGAAATGTCTTGGGAAAGGTAGGAAGGAGGTCAAAAGAGAGGAAGAAGAGGGAAGAAGACTTGAGAGAAGAGGAAGAGAAGGAGGGAAACATCTTGGGAAAAGCAAAACGGAGAAAAGAGGATGGAGACGTCTGGGGAAAAGTGAAGGGAGGAGGTGGAGAGGAAAAAGTCTTGGAGAATAGATAGAAGAGGAAGAGAAGGAGGGAAACATCTTGGGAAAAGGAAGACGGGAAGAGAAGAGGATGGAGACGTCTTGGGAAAAGTGAGGGAGGAGGTGGAGGGAAAAAGTCTTGGAGAATAGATAGAAGAGGAGAAGGAGGGAAACATCTTGGGAAAAGGAAGACAGGGAGAAAAGAGGATGGAGACGTCTTGGGAAAAGTGAGGGAGGAGGTGGAGAGGAAAAAGTCTTGGAGAATTGATAGAAGAGGAAGAGGAGGAGGGAAACATCTTGGGAAAAGCAAAACAGGGAGAAAAGAGGATGGAGACGTCTTGGGAAAAGTGAGGGAGGAGGTGGAGAGGAAAAAGTCTTGGAGAATTGATAGAAGAGGAGAAGGAGGTAAACGTCTTGGGAAAAGTGAGGGAGGAGGTGGAGAGGAAAAAGTCTTGGAGAATAGATAGAAGAGAAGAAGGAGGGAAACATCTTGGGAAAAGGAAGACAGGGAGAAAAGAGGATGGAGACGTCTTGGGAAAAGTGAGGGAGGAGGTGGAGAGGAAAAAGTCTTGGAGAATTGATAGAAGAGGAGAAGGAGGTAAACATCTTGGGAAAAGGAAAACAGGGAGAAAAGAGGATGGAGACGTCTTGGGAAAAGGAAAACAGGGAGAAAAGAGGATGGAGACGTCTTGGGAAAAGTGAGGGAGGAGGTGGAGAGGAAAAAGTCTTGGAGAATAGATAGAAGAGGAAGAGGAGGGAAACATCTTGGGAAAAGGAAAACAGGGAGAAAAGAGGAGGGAAAGTCTGGTGTCCCTCACGTCATCGTCTGCTGTGAGATAAATTTACGACAGAGAAACCAGAACACTGTGTGAACCCGTCGTTATGAGTGTGATGAAACGGTTTTAAAAGTGTCTCACAGGCTTCTGCTGCGTCGCGACAAAACAATAATTTCACTTAATTGGTTCGAGTTCGAGAGCAAAGAGTCAGTTTCTCATTTCGGTGCAGAAAACGTTTAAGAACACGCACTTTTTTTTTATAGAGTTGCTTTTATGTAATGTTACGGTCAAATTGGTTTGCCTATTCTTTTATTTTTCTGTGTGCCGCTTTTATGTTTCTCTTATTGAGTTTTTTGGTTTACTGCTATTATTCCTCCGTTTTATTGTTTTGTCCATAAAGCGCTGTGTGCGGTCTGTTTGGGAGAAGTGCTGTATACAAACACTTTATCATTATTGACATTTTATTATTATCTGTATATAAAGATATATTGCTCTCCGTCAGATGTTCTTTTCTGTCAGTCCAAAGATTTAAATCGCGTCTTAAAGCACATTATTTTTGGTCTTTTATTTTATTGTCGTTTTATTTGTTTGTTTAAATTCATGTCTGGCTTTTTTATTTATCATGTTGCTTTTTTTTATTGTTTTTGTAATGAACTTGAAGTAAATTGGTCTGTAACTCTGTTTTGAGAAGAGCTACACAAGTGAAGCTTCTTCTTCTTCTTTGTTTTCTTTGTCTTCTTCTCTACCTCCATCATCTTCTTCTTCATCTTCTTTTTCTTCATCATGTTTTTCTTCTTCTTCCCCTTCTTCGCCTCCTCCATTATTTTTTTTAATCTTTCTGTTCTTCTTTCCCTTCATCTTCACCCTCTTTTCTTCTCCTTCTCATTATCCTTTTTCATTCTCTTCTTCATTTTCTTCTTTGTTTTCTTCTTCTTCCCCATTGTCTTTTTCATCCTCTTCTTCTCCCCCTTCACCTTCTTCTTCCTCTTTTCTTCTCCTCCCCCTTCTTCTTTTTCTCCAATATCTTTTTTCACCCTCTTATTCTCCCCCTTCCTCTTCTTCTCCTTTGTCTTCTTCTTCCTCTCCTTCTCCTGTCGTCCTCTTCCTCTTCTCCACCTCTTTCTTCTTCCTCCTCCTTCTCCTCCTCATCCCTCTTCTTCTTCTCCTCTGTCTGTTTCTTCTTCCTCTTCTCCTCCTCTCCTTTCTCCTCCTCCCTGTTCTCCCTCTCCTGATTGTTTTCTCTCTCTCTCTCTCTCTCCCTCTCTCCCTTCAGGACAGACTGAGTTTCATCGGTCCTGAAGAATTCATCCAGACGTTCGCCATGAAGGATCCTCTGGAAAACCACAAGGTACAGTCCAGTCTGACAGAGACAAGGATGAGACCTTTTTTTTTTGTTTTTTTTATTATCCTGATCACAAAATACATAATCATGATCAGATTGCCCCATAACACAAGAGTCCCAAGTCTTCTTGCTTGCTTGTTTGTTTATTTTTCCTGCTTTATTTCATGTTGCCGATTGATTGAAATTCTTTATTAACAATTAAGAATACGCAGAATTCAACACAACCCATTTATAATTATCAGCATCAAAATAACGAAGGAAAGAAAGCCTTAATGCTAATAGTTTTTGCAAGTTATTCTTTATTATGTTGTATTATTTTCTGCTTCTTGCCATATGAAACACACAAGAAATCCTTCCACGTAGATGTGGATTTGTGTGGTGTTTTTTTAAAAAAAAAAAAAGTATTTAATTTTTTAATGGATCTTTTGAAAATGCATCCAACACGGTATGAAAGAGCCGCTCTGCGCTCGTCTGAGTGTGTCTGAAGGGCCCTTCTCCAGCTAAGTGGTGCTGTGAGTCACGGAGGGGTCAGTTTTAATCATCGCCGGTGAGAATAAGCTTTCAGCCGATGTGCTCCTGGTATCTGTGAGTACGCAGCTTCTCTGCCCTCACTTACATAAGACCCACTTTGTATAAAAGAGTGGATGAGTGAGTCAGCGCGAAGGGTCCCGAAGAGCAGAGGAGAAGTTTGGAGTGGAGTGGGCCGCCTGTGTTGTGTAAGCCTTTAACGGAGCCGCGAAGCCCCGCGATTACATCATCACAGCCAGAGTCAGGTTTATTTATAAAGCGCTTTTGTGAAGTTTATTTATAAAAAAAGGGCTTTTGACGAACAGGTTCGCCACAAAAGCGAGAAACGGAAAGCACAAAGGGCAGAGAAACAGATGGAAATGAGGTAAAATATATCAACAAGAGCGTCACAAAGCGCAAAATATGAGGCCTGAGCGTATGTGTGTGGGTGAGTGTGTGTGTGTGTGTGTGTGTGGGTGAGTGTGTGTGGGTGAGCGGATGTCACGGCTGTCGACATTAATTTGCAGAACAAATGAGAGAGTAGCAGCGGTCAATTTCCTCATATTTAACACATCTAGAGCTCATTTGCTTTGGTCTGAACCGCAGTGGAAAAGTTTTTTTTTGGTATTTGGTTCATTTAGGTTCAAACTGACCAATTAGAAGTGAACCAGGACTTGTAAACAAAAGTCACATGACTCATAAGCAGCTTGTTTATTGGACAGAGTTTTGGTGACCTGTCATCCCGCAGGTTAGAGATTTAAAACAAATCTGACTCCAGTTCCTGTAACTTTATCTCAGCATGATGGACTTGTCTGTCTCTTCTTCTGTGGTGTTCATACCAGTTAAGAACACATGAAGAAATATCTGAGTATGAGCATCAGTCCAGACTTAATTTTGTTCTGCTAGGCTTTCCAAGCATGAGGAACTGCACCTGTCTCCTTCTACCCATAATCCCTTGTGTTTTGGGGTGGTTTCCTGTAGTAACAAACCACACCTCAGTTCTCTTGTTAGGAGGACTGAGACTCTCTGTGTCGTTATTTGGTGACACCAGAGTTCAGATGGCTTCATTCTCGCCTGGACAAATGAACCGAACACTGCAGAGTTCAATATATATTTCAAAAGGAGGAACCTGGATTATCTATTTGCATTTCAAATGTTTTGTGAGCACCTTAACTTTGGACAGCAGACTCTCTGGGTTGTGATGAAGAACCATGAAAACAGTAATCTTGGATCAGAAACACTGACAAAAACCTGATTAAAAGGTCTGATAAAACTCCCCGAAAAGTCAAGCAGGTTCACATTGTCTCCTCCCTCTGTGTTTCAGGGTTTCTTCCGGAAGCGTAAGACCAGCAACCTGGAGGCCTACGTGAACTGGTTCAACAGACTGAGCTTCCTGGTGGCTACTGAGATCTGTATGGTGAGCTGCAACTAATGACCTGTCTGTCTATCTATCCATCTATCTATCTCCACCTACACACTCTGTCTGTCTCTCTCTCTCTCACTCTCTATAGCTCACTTCCTGTTGTGTTCTCTCATTGCAGCCAGTGAAGAAGAAGCACAGAGCGCGGGCCATAGAGTTCTTCATCGACGTGGCCCAGGAGTGTTTCAACATCGGCAACTTCAACTCCCTCATGGCCATCATCAGTAAGTACTGTCATGATGATGAATTCACACATTAATACTGTTACTGTTGCTTTTTATGTGGTAACCTAGTAACTTGACATGTTAGTTTTTCCAATTGTTGTAATCCATCATTAGTTTCATTTTCAATTTAGAATGTATATGTTTACTTTTCTTTCATATTGTTTCATTTTGTTTCATTCAAAAAATGAAAACCCAGTACTAAAAACTTAAATTCTCTCTCTCTCTCTGTCTCTCTCCCTCTCTCTCTCTATGTCTCTCTCTCTCTCTCTCTCTCTCTCCCTCTCTCTCTCTCTCTCTCTCTCTCTCTCAGCTGGGATGAACATGAGTCCTGTTGCCAGACTGAAGAAGACCTGGAGCAAAGTCAACACTGACAAGTTCGAAATTCTGGAGGTGAGAAAACTTTCAGGCCACCATGCTGTGGGCCTGTGTGTGTCATGACAGTGTGTGTGTGTGTGTGTGTGTGTGTGTGTGTGTGTGTGTGTGTGCTGACTGTCTCTGTCTGTTCTCCCTCAGCACCAGATGGACCCGTCCAGTAACTTCAGTAACTACCGCACGGCGCTCCGCGGCGCCACCCAGAGGTCTGAGACCGCACACAGCAGCCAGGAGAGGGTGAGGGAGCGCACACACACACACACACACACACACACACACACACACACACACACACACACACACACACACACACACACACACACACACACTGTCATGCCAAACTGAAACGCAACAGAACAGGCAAAGACAGAGCAGGGAGTCCCAGTTTTAATTGCTTGAGACGTGACTTGATGCATGAAGAGAAGACTTGAGACTTGACTTGACTTGGGTTCTGGTGACTTGGGACTCGACTCTGACTTGTACTTTGATGACTTGAAAAGGTTTCTAAAGTCTTGACTTGAGATCTTGTGTTTGTGTAAATTACTTAGATTGAAAGTGATGAGATTTGTTCCAGCGGACGACTGAATTTAAATTCTGTTTTCTGAATTTGTATGGAATGATTGAATTTATTGAAGTTGAAACTGATTATAGAAATCAAACTCATGATGCTCTTACCAAGTTTTTATCCTATTAAAACCATATTGCATTGAAAAGTCCTAGCTATTTAGTTTTCTTTAAGATATTAAATTGATACTGGACTCTTGATTCTTGTTCTGACTTGACCTGCTGTTCTACATTTAGACTTGAGACTTTAAAATGTAAAATATAAAGTTTCTGTCCTCCTTCCTGCAGATTGTGATTCCATTCTTCAGCCTCCTGATTAAAGACATCTACTTCCTGAATGAAGGCTGTGCCAGCAGACTGACCAACGGACACATCAACTTTGAGGTCAGTCGACTTTTCAGCAGGTTCATTTTAACATGAGATATCCACTATTTGAAAAATACTGACAAAATTCTCACAAAAGCACCGACAGCCCAGCCACTATTTGAAAACAACATCTGGTAAAACTCTTACGGAATGACTAATTGCACAGAGTTACAACTTCCCAGAAATTATGATACATTTCAAAGGGAAGTGGGCAATTTAACGCAGACCAGATCCTTTCTTTAATAGAGATACTGAGTGATGAAGTTAAGGTAATGATGTTCCACTAAAAGAATATATAGTATTTGGGGTTTTGTTTTTACTTGTACTAGCTTTTTATCAATATTTAACATTACATATATGTATAAGAACAGGTTTGAGGTGAGTCTCAGTTCACTGTCCCTCTGACTCGACTGCTGTTTTCATTACAGATAAAATAGAGATATAAACAAAATGGGAAATATGAAAATTTGACTTTCACTTACATGAAATGTAACAGCGCCCCCTTGTGGTTAAAAGGAGCAACACATTCTCCATCTCAATGCTTTTTAAAAAAATGTAATTTCTTTATTTCTTTTGTTTTTATTTTCCCATCAGTTTCTCTTTTATCTCGTCTGTTTTTTCTCCTATTTGTCCTTTCATCATTTTTATATTTCCAAATAAATAAACCTTACATTTTAATATTTAGCTCTAGCTGTGGTGGGAATTTGCTTTTGCTTTTTAGGATGACATTTACAGATTAACAGTAAGAAACTCCTTATCTTATTTAGATGCAACTCTTTGTGTTATTTTTTGGTGTTTCTGTATTACCTGGATCTGTGGGAGCTGACCAAACGCCGTTGTTAAATTTGTCTTGACATTAATAAAATGTGTATTTTGTTTTTTGTTGTGTCAACAGAAACTGTGGGAGCTGGCCAAGCAGGTGAGTGAGTTCCTGGTCTGGCGTCAGGTGGTTTGTCCGTTCGACAGAGACCGGCGCGTCCTGCAGCACCTCGTCACCTCGCCCGTCTTCAACGAAGACGGTCAGCACTCTTTCATATCATTTCTGTTCATTTTATTTTGTGTTATCAAACAGTACAGATTGGCAAATTTACCAAAAATGTATCACCAGTAGCATTTTATTTTAATTTAATTTAGTTTTCCTTTCCTTTTTTTTTTTCATGTATTTCTCCTTTCCTTTTCCTTCCTTTCCTTTACATGTTTTTTTATGATTTGTATTTTTATTGGAAATTTTCATGAACCACAAAAAAAAAAAATGCTACAAAAAGGAAACAATACAATGCAAAACATACAATAAAAACAAAACACAAATCGGAATAGTGCCAATTCTCATAGAGCACAATATAACATGACATATAACAAGAGAAGAAGGAAAAACAAAAAAAGACACAAAAAAAAACTCAAGCTTTGTCTACACAATTGCTTTTCATTTGTATGTATGTCGGCCTATCTGTGTATGTATCTCCCTTTTTATTATGTGCAGCACTTTGTGTGTTTTAAGTGCTTTATAAATAAAGTTTTTCTTACTTTTGTCTCCTTGCAGAGCTTCATCTGGCCTCATATGAGAGCGAAGGACCTGAGAACAACATGGAGAAAGACAGTCGCAGGTCTCTCAGGTGGGCACACACACACACACACACACACACACACACACACACACACACACACACAAACAAACCACCCCATATAGCACATATTTATCTATATTAATTCTGGTTTTCTGTGTTCTATTTTCCAGATCCTCCCTTCTGCATCGAGAGAATCGGTCATAAGAGACAGAGAAACCTCCAACACAGCAGTGATTTTAAAGCTACCAACTTCTCCATAACATGTTAACATTCCCACAACCAAATGTTGGGTCTTCTTGACTCAGACTTGGACAAACACTGAACTACAGGACAGCTGGGCTCATATTCCCACAGATTGACAGAAGAATATTATATGGGCTTGGAGATCTCGAGGGGCATAAACGGTTTATAAATCAAATTAAGTGTTATAAATCAAATTAAAGCCCTTGATGAAATTCACCCAGTGCCAAACGAACCCTACTGAAGCTATAACCCCCCCCTCTGTCTCCATGTCTGGGTTGACTGAAATCATTTTTGACATTTGATCCTAATGATTTATATTCCCAAGAAGGGCCTGGACCACAGATCTGGATCCTCTGCTCTGTGTGAACGCTGGCTCTGTCTGAAGCACTTACAGGATATTAAATAACTCCAGTAATGTAGTCAAAGGTTTATGGATTATTGTTATTCCTGCCTGTTTTTTTTCTGAGGCGTACAGAGTATCATCCACTATCAGCCAATAACCACTGACTTACACTGGATAGTGGGTTCACAGTATACCTGCTGTCTCCTCAGCATTGTATCGAGGGATTTCAGGTGATGTAACACACCCTCTGGCGGCCATATTGGAGGTCTTCAGCTGTTGAGCAACAGTTGCTGTGAACAACTGACTGTTTCTGAACATACAGCAGAATTTAATAGACTTAATTTCTGTGCTGTTTTTGGCTGAGAACTGATCATTTCACCACTAATCTGATTGATTTTGTGTTTAGATAATGTTAGCTTGTTAGCTAGCTAATCTTAGCATTTAGTCAGCGAACTAGCCTAGCTATCTTGTTGTAAATGCATCTGCAAACGATTAGCACACTAGCTAACGTATCTAATAAAAGCTAGCATTTGTGGCTAGTGGTCACATGTTAACATTACAGTAACATTGGTTGCTTTGCTAAGTTAGCCTATAGCTAGCTAGCTAACAGTTTGTTCAGGTTAACTGAGCTGACTCTTCTCAAGCTACAACTCAGAGTGTTTTGGAGTAGAGACTAGGGCTAAAGACAAGACAGTTTACTGTGTCACAGTAACCAAATCCACCTTATCACACTATTCACTTTTACTGAGAACGTTACTGAGTGGATCTACAGCCACACCACAACAAGCTGACTCAGCTGCTCTCTGTTTCTAGCTGGTTAGCTGTTGTTTGAGCACAGCCAGCTCTCAGATGGACCTCCATGATGGCGCCAGACGTCGTTCATAGGAAATTTGTGACCACTACGCTATTCTTCATCTACAACGGGACTCATATTCTGGAATCATGTAGTCTGGGTTTTGTCTCTGAATGAGATAATGGAGCTGATGACTTAAACCAGAATAGCACTAGCTTCTCTGATGTGCATACACATATCTCCTGGGTGAGATCAGTCAAAACCACAGAGAGAGAGAGAGAGAGAGAGAGAGAAAGAGAGATATCCACCGGGCTGGTTAACATTGACTTGTATTATAACTACCGGGCTACCAGCTGCTATTAGAAGTGGTTTTGCTGCATTGTCGTGTCGTGCAGTGCTTGATCTGTAACTCCATATCTTGAGCAGAGCCTTTGGGATGCATCCCATCCTTTGCTTTCAGTCGCACTCAGCTCCCATTAGCAGCCATTTTGCTATTGGTCATCTAAGCCTTTGGTTTAATTTTAATACACATCATAAGTCAAAACATCAGCCACATGTTTCTAAACACATTTTGGAGACACTCTGTCATCACTGGTGGCATGCATCACATTTTATCATAACAGCGTTGTTAAAATCTCATTTCCTGCATTTCTGGTTTTTTTTTAAAAGAGAAAACATAATTGAGGTCAAATTTGAGATAATAGGTTATTAAATTAATGAATGTTCAAGAAATCTCCAGCTATGATGAGTGTCTCCAACTTTTGTTTCATATTTTGTGATGTGTGCAACTTTGTTGAGGCAAAATTGTGCAAGTGACAGCAAACCAGATCTACATTGTCATGCTAACCATGTGAGGTAAACCAGATGCACTTCATGTCCATCAGTGGGGTTTTGTGTATTGTAAAATAGGATTTCGTGACTCCTTTTGTAAGGCATCGTTCTATACAGTATTAAGTTGTATTTTGTATCAGAAGGTAAAAATGGATATCATGTGTTTGTTTTTCTTATGTTTTTCTTCCTGAGGTTTCACCATGAGCTTGTTGCTGGTTGGCTTGCTCTGTGTCGGTAAAACGTAAGCTAATGTGTTCTGACAGAGTGTTTTGGGTCTGTATGAAGCACTAACTGAAATATATATGTGCTGTTTTAGCTTAAATACAAACAAGGACCTCAAACTCCTCTTCATCTCATCTGTGATGATTTGAATGTGACATGATCGCCTTTACAAACAACTAAAAGCTACTTTTTTATGTTAAAGTTCATTTGTATGTTTTCATTTTTCAAAACTTTTTGTCATGTATGCTTTTTTTTTTTCCACATTTTTTGTGTATCATTTTTTGTGTCACCTGTCAGGGTACTTGTACTGAAGGTCTTTGTGAAAAGAGAAATATATTTTTTTTCTTTCAAATAAACAAATAAATAAAAGAATAGTGTCTTTAATTATGTGTTGCTTGGTTTAGGTTTGATTTGCACTTACATTAAGTAATAAAACACTTGAAAGGTGAAAGAAAAAGAGGAAAAATAAGTACAAACTGAATAATCCTAAGGGCTTTTTGGGGCACCACTAACTTGGGGAGTCGACAATAAGTGGAAAAACAAAGTTGGGAGTTAAAAATGAACTAGGCCTACTACAATATAGTTTGATTGTCTTTAAATCAATATTCCACTTAGTTTTAACATGAGGATTATTTGGCTCTTTACCGCCATGAAAACCAGAATATAATCTACTCACCAAGACCAGATGCAGCTGGACCAGTTTGTAGCGTTCAGATTTTTACTTCCCATTCATTTGAATGGAAACTGACATTGAACAGTGAACAGATTCAACAACAGATCCTGCTGTAAGACAACAAAGCATCCTGGGTCCGTCGTCATTTTGCATTTCTATTCTTGTTTTACACTAAAATTAGTATTTAAAAATAAAAGTAGATCCGGTTTCCCAAACAGGAACTATCTCTCCTAAATGGTATGGCGGTAAAGAACTGAATAACCTCCATGTTAAGTGGAGTGTTGCTTTAATGAGATGGAGCGTAAGGTCTCCTGCATCATGTATCTGTGTAAATGAAACATCTGTCCAGATGGTGGCGCTGCCTGAACATTTCTCTGCAGGCTGAACATCTGTAGTCTCTCTCTGCTCTCATATGATTGGTTGTTTGACCCTACCTTAACCCCAACTATTCCTTTAAGCTGCAAAACAAACTGCCTCAATGAGGACAGTGAAGGTTTTCTAATCTAATCATCATACCACTTCATTTTCATGTGAATCTGTATTGTTTTATTTTCCAGTCAGATGACATGAACCATGAGATCATGGGTTTACAACATACTGCAGTAAAATAATATCACCATTACACTTTTGGTAAGAATTTAATTATAATGCAGCTTGTTTACAGTCTGTGTGTCTTATTGCTTTCCCTCCAGCAGGCCGGACGTGCCGCCCCACCCCGCCTGGAGAATTTCATTTGTTTGGCTCTTGATGGATTTATTGTGGTCAGACTCTGAACTGAAGGCTTTCCCACTTCAGCAGCAAATCCTTCAGGGGAAACACTGACTTTGTTTTGTCGTCTGGTGAGATCCAGGCAGAGCAGCCTGGCTGCTTCTGGGTGGTAAAACACCAACAATTCCTCTTTTCCAAGGGTGGAAGTAAACTCTAACCCTCTAAAGAAGGGTGTGGGTTTCATTATGTTTTAGGTCAGGATACACTCTGGATCAAAGCAAATCCCTCTGTTCAACTCTGTTTTCTCTAAATCCAGCTGCAAGACTGAAGCAAACATATTTAAATTTACATGAGAGCAGCATGCAGGTGAGAGAGAGTGAAGTCAATATGAAATACAGCAAGTTGTTGGTAAGTGAATCTCTGATCTGAACAGAAAACAATCAAAATATGAAACATGGCAGTCTGATTTGTTTTCAAAATGTATTTTAAGGCAAAGCAACTAGAAGGGATTAATTTTAAAGGGGAAAAATGTCCCCTTGTCTCCCCCAAATCTATACCTGTGTCTCAAAATGAAGGAATATTTGATTTTGTTGATAGAAAAATGTTCTTTAATACATATAGTATATTAAGTGAAAAAATCTTTCAATCTGTCTCTCTCTCTCTCTCTCTCTCTCTCTCTCTCTCTCTCTCTTCCTGTTTTCCTCTGCCTCTCATTCAGTAACTGCTTCAAAGCAGTTTGAAGAGGTGCGCGTCTTTGCAGCCGACTGCTTTGCGCATGCTCCGTTGACAACCATGGTAACGGTTGCTACGTCAAGCCAGAGACAGCTAGAACGACACCGGAAGTTAGACGATTTTTCCTTCAAAGTAAAAGACTACAGCTAAGGGAAGGCTACTGTAGTGGGACTTCGATGAAAAAAATAAATCAATAAATAAACGAAAATAAAATAAAATATGTATCAAAATTGCATCAGAATAAAGAACAACAGTAGCCTAATTATATATAAAAGTGGGCATTTCAGGAAAATAATTGTAATAGTTTTTTTTTATTAATTTAGCCTAGCCTATTACAATTCTTTTGTGTTTTGCTTTTATGTAAATGTTCCATTTTTAATTTGTAGTTTATTGTTTTTATTAGTGTTTTAAGGATTTTTTTTTTATACAATTTTATGTGTAATTCTTTCGAACACTTATAGTTTATTATTGATATTTAAATTGTATTCATTTTGCTCTGTTCCTTGTTTTAATGTAAAATTTGTAATTAATGTAAAATGTATTTTTTTCTGCTCTATTCCTAGTTTTTTTTTTTGTTTTGTTTATTAATAAAATGCACTTTGTAAAGCCTTTTTTTATTTTTTATTTTTTTTAGATAAGTGCAATATAATAAAACTACTTTTCTTCCTCTTCATTATTGTTATTATTACTATGATTATTATTATGGTTGTATTATTATTAGCCAATTATTATGATGTAATTTCACCTAATCTGATTTTCCCTTTGCTACTTTTATTGTTTAATTTGAGGTTTATTGACCGGACGTCGTGTGTGTGTATTGTGTCCAGCTTGACCCTGCAGCACCCGCTGTGCTCCCCGCCCCGCCCCTCCGCCCCGCCGCCCCGCCCCGCCGTCCCGCCCCGATTATTTCATTATCAGCCCGCTGTGTGTCAAAGTGAACATCCTAGAGTGTCTCAGCATGTGAACCCGCCGGGCTGATGCTGTTTTTAAAATGTCTCCTAACAGCAGGAAGGATTCATAACTCCGTGCTTCATCACTGAACTGTCCCGCTGCTGATTCTATGTGTCAATACATGGATTGATTATGGATCGGATATGGCGCAAAATCCTGCTTTTCCTCAGTGTTTTTGTGAATTCATCGCTGTGTGAAGGCGACGACGCTTCCTGCGATGGAGCGTTTGATATTTATTTTGTTTTAGACAGGTGAGTGGTGTGTGTGTGTGTGTGTGTGTGTGTGTGTGTGTGTGTGTGCGCGTGTGTTTGTGTGTGTGTGTGTGTGTGTGTGTGTGTGTGTGTGTGTATAATTGATTGAAAGAGGATTTAGTTTTTTATCCATTCCCAATATAAAACCTCTATATGTCTGTGTCAGTGGAGAGAGAGCGGTCTTTGAGTCGCTCCTCTCCATTTATCCATTTATGGCTGTGTTTATTTTTCCATGTTCCCCTGCTGCTAGCTACAGGTTTGACAGGTTTATTTTAATGTTTTCTATTATGAACAGGAAGATTTTGGTTGGTTTAATGGGGTGAGTATGAGTTATTCTGCCTCCAGAATAATCTATCCTCAGTTTATTCTGTTGTTGTTAAGCATGGAAAAGCAAAATACTTTAAATACTTGATAATAACAGAATAAACTGAGAGGTGATTCTCTATTTATTCTTTTGCTGTCAAAGCGTGCAAAAGCAAAATACTTAACAGCAGAGGTTTGACCAAGTCAATTTTGCTCGAGTCCCAAGTCTAGTCTCAAGTCAAGTCAGAACAAATCAAGAGTCCAGTATCAATTTAATATCTTAAAGAAAACTAAATATCTAGGACTTTTCAATGCAATATGGTTTTAATAGGATAAAAACTTGGAAAGAGCATCATGAGTTTGATTTCTATAATCAGTTTCAGCTACAAGTCAATTATTCATTTTGTTTTCAGTTGCAGTTGTTTCGCTCTCTGTGAAGCACACTATGAGCCATATAAATAAAGTTTGATTGATTGATTGATTGATTGATTGACCTTCCTTCCAAGTTTGTTCCACCTCTGCTCTTTAGTTTCTGCTCCCTTCAGGATTGGGTGCGCTTGGTTTTTAGTGTTGTGTTGTGTTGTGTTGTGTTGTGTTGTGTTGTGTTGTGTGTTTGGGTGCGTGTGATTTGTCACCCTGGCGCTCCCTGTCTCTGCAGGTCAGGCAGTGTGTCGGAGCACTGGGGGGAGATCTACGGGTTTGTGGAGCAGCTCACCTACAGGTTTGTCAGGTAAAGTGGAGTCTTCTGTTTGATGCTGTTTTGCCCTCCTCTCCTCTCTCTTCCTCTCCTCTCCTCTCTCTTCCTCTCCTCTCCTCTCCTGTTTCCTCTCCTCTCTCCTCCTCTCCTCTCCTCTCCTCTCCTCCTGTTTCCTCTCCTCCCCTCTCCTCTCTCCTCCTCTCCTCTCCTTTCCTCTCCTCTCTCCTCCTCTCCTCTCCTTTCCTTTCCTCTCCTCTCCTGTCCTCTCCTCTCTCCTCCTCTCCTCTCTTTTCCTCTCCTCTCCTCTCCTCTCCTATCCTCTCCTCTCCTGTTTCCTCTCCTTTCCTCTCCCCTCTCCTGTTTCCTCTCCTCTCTATTCTATTCTATTCTATTCTGCTCTGTTCTGTTCTACTGAACCAGCCACGGTAGTCATTAGTTAATAATTTGTCAGGCTGTTTACACAGTGAGGACTCAGTATCATGTCTTTTAATTACAATACAAAGAAAAGGGGAAAGTAGGGCGTCTCTATTTCGGGCAGCGGACCTCATGTTGGGCCACCAACTGCTACAAAATACCTCTGGAGAGGGAGAGGAGGGTGTGTGTGATATTTTTAGTCTTAATAACGGGCTACTAAATATACGACCAGCACACCCAGCACAGATGTTCGTGGAGAGCAGAACAGAGAGATTTGTCCTCCACAGCTGAACTGGTAGAGCAAGACACCGACACTGTCAGGGCTCAGGGTTTATTTGTTTATTTGTGCAAGTTGGAAAATACAAAATATGAACAAATATATACAAAAATATAGCCTACAGGTGGGGTAAAAAAAAAAAAAACGGTGACCATTTAAATTACAGGCTATTAATTAAGCAGTATTGACAGGAAATAAGTAAGTAATATCCAAGTAAAATAGATGTAATAACTAGTTATAGCGTTAGAATGAGTAAAATGCCTTTACCTGTAATTGTATTAGATAAGTGGCGCTACCACACATTTTTGGAAACTTACAGCGGTGTTGGAGGCGAGGGATAAACTAGTTGAAAAAGTTAGAAACACACTGTCTCCATTGATTTATCTTCCATTCATTACAGAAAGTGAGTTCACCTGTGCAGAAACAATCAATGTTTTTCCATTAGGTTTACATTTGCTTATAATGTAGAATACATACAATAATTCATTATATATTAAAAAAGACATACCAGTACTGACTATGTGCAATATCACATAGGTATACAAATGTACTCCATAGTAATTCTACTCAAATAACAACAGGCCCCGCCCGATAAAAAGCACCTTTTTTACTTATTACTCAGTAGTGTCCAGTCATTCTAATGCTAACTAGTTATTTCATCTATTTTACTGGGATATTACTGAGTTATTTCTAGTTGTTACCACATAATTAATGGCTTGTAATTTAAAGGGTTACCTAGGGGCTTATTTGTGTAATTAAGAAAAGAAAGGGGGTCGTGTTAGGGGTTCAATTCCCTTCCCTTCCCTTGTTCATGTCATGTCACGCCATGTCATGTCACGCCATGTCATGTCATGTCATGGCGTGTCAAGTAGTGTCATGTCGTGTCGTGTTATTTTATGTTGTTTTATGTTGTGTTATGTCATGTCGTGTTATGTTGTGTTGTCATGTCGTGTTATGTCGTGTCATGTCATGTCATGTTGTGTTATGTTGTGTCATGTCATGTTATGTCATGTCGTTTTGTGTTATGTCGTGTCATGTCATGTCATGTTGTGTCGTGTCTCGTGTCGTGTCATGTCATGTCATATCATGTTGTGTCGTGTCATGTTGTGTCATGCCATGTCGTGTCATGTCATGTCATGTCATGCCATGTCGTGTTATGTCATGGCATGTCATGTCATGTTGTGTCGTGTCTCGTGTCGTGTCATGTCATGTCATATCATGTTGTGTCGTGTCATGTTGTGTCATGCCATGTCATGTTATGTCATGTCATGTTATGTTATGTTATGTCTCGTGTCGTGTCATGTCATGTTGTGTCGTGTCATGTCATGTCATGTCATGTTGTGTTGTGTCGTGTCTCGTGTCGTGTCGTGTCATGTCATGCCATGTCGTGTTATGTCATGTCATGTTATGTTATGTTATGTTATGTCTCGTGTCGTGTCATGTCATGTCATGTCATGTCGTGTCATGTCGTGTCGTGTCATGTCGTGTCGTGTCGTGCCGTGTCGTGTCATGTTATGTTATCATTTATTTTGTTATATTATGATATATTTATGTTATGCTATATTAATATTATGCTGTCATATCGTTATGTCATGTTATGTTAATATTGTGTTATGATATGTTATGTTATGATTAAACAGCAGACTGTCAGAGTGTAAATGAACTTTTCAGTAGTTGATAGTACTTTTATAAACCTGTATGGCTTGTAAGAGAGTTACTGGCCTTGATGCTGCAGTATGATCCTGCAAAGCTAAAGAGCAGCAACTGTGTCAGGAGTGAATCTGAGACTTCAACCTTTATCTTCTGTAGAGTTGGCACAAGAGGGAAGAACATCGTTTAGCAGCACTTAGGGGAATAATTCATGTTGATATGAGATCCAAAGCCAGTTACAATGTTTGATCTTTGCAGCACATAAAAATAGTTACTGCTGTTTGCCTTTGTGAGGCAGATAAGATTCACACGCTCCACTCTCCCTGTGTGTGTGTGTGTGTGTGTGTGTGTGTGTGTGTGTGTGTTCCAGTCCTAGGATGAGGGTTTCCTACATTGTCTTTTCATCCAGAGCAGCTGTAATCCTGCCACTAACTGGAGACAGGTACCGTCTTCCACTTTTCTCTCTCTCTCTCTCTCTCTCTCTCGCTCCCTCCCCCATCTTCCTCCTCTTCCTCTTCACCGAAAAACCAACAGCATTCCCAGATAACACAGAAACTGGGCTGTTATCTGTTGTTTCAGTGTTTGTTTAAGCTGTGTCGGTCCTGTCGTCCCTCTGCAGGTCGCAGATAGACGAGGGTTTGAAACAGCTGAGCCAAATCAAACCTGCAGGTGAAACTTACATGCATGAAGGCATGAAAGCGGTACGACACTTTGGTCTGAACGCCTGTAACTTCTCTGTTCTTTTATCTGAGTGATAACATGGTGATTGCTTTCCAGAAATGATGTCACATATCATTCATTGTCTTGACTATTTCCAATAGAAACAGCCACTTATAGGGAAAATCCACTATAAAACAATCCAATCCAATCCACAATCAACATAATACATTTCCTTTGATCTTGGATTTGTCATTGTAAAATTCTCCCTGAAACATTTTAACAGCTGTTGTTGATGTACTTTGGATTTCTGGGTCCAATTTGTTGTTTGGTGGTGTATTTTTATTATTCTCCACTGAATTTGGTTTGTTAAAAGTTGTGCCAAACGTAGATGGAGTTTGATATGAGAAAATGTTTCAGGATGTAAATCATCAGCGGTAAACGTCAGGTTTTGGTGTCAGTCCCTCAGAATCAAAGAGCGAGGGCTTCTTTCTAGAGCCGCCATTTTGCACCGAGAGACGTTCAACAATCATACAGGGAGAAATCCATCGTAGAAGAGGAGAGAGACCAGTTTCTCCACCCACAGGAGCAGGAGAGAGACCAGAATGCACTGCAGCAGAGAGACAGGTTGAGGTTTGAGGAAGATCATCGACACGCCCCAATGTTCATGAATAGTTGGCTAGCTATCCAACTAGATTTTTACACACCATATGTCCTCCTCTGACTGAAAGCGACAAGTTCATGCTCCTTATCTGGTGCTTGTCGCAAGGCATTCTGGGAAACGTAGGAAATCACTGACTGCAGTAGAGGTAGACGCGGCAGGTTGAGGGAAAGTGGGTTCACCCAAAAATTTTAAATGACAACACTTCATCACAAAATAACTCCTGGAATGTGTTGAACATCACAGACTGATGAGATATAACTATAACAAAAACATCCCATTCTCAAAGTCACATATATTATTCCTATGATCTTGGATAGGTAAATCAATATTTATCAGCATGAACCAGTCGCTCCCAAAGCTATCTGGAGGGTTTTGAGTTGTTGTGACTCTTGATGACATTACAGCTCAATTCATATTCTTAAATATTGATTTAACTTTCAGAGACCATAGGAATAATAACTTAGGTTTGAAGGGAATTTTGTTGTAATAAGCACAGTATTATTGTCAAAGGCTTAGGTACTGAGACAGTGACCTAAAATGATGCCAACGTATCTATTGTGGGATCTTGTGGGAGAAAGATGAGACTGTCAGCTTGGAAAATGTGTCTGCATCCATATGAAATCAAACTAAATCAGCAATAACAACAAAAAAAGACAGACCGCGTCTCATTGTCTTAGTAATCAACAAAAACAGATTCATCACTTGGGAATATGCAATCAAAATCATTGCCAGTGATGACAAGTGTCTCCATAAAATATCTAGTTTAGTGCCGTGATCCTCACTGAGCAACATGTGAGATGTGTTGACTTTTACTGGATCGACTCAACACTGTTTCCTGTGTTTCTGTCATGATTTGTTCCTCAGGTGTCGGAGCAGATGAAGACACAAACCTCCAGGTCGTCCAGCATCATCATCGCTCTGACCGACGGCAAACTGGAGGTTTATCCCTACGAACTGACCGTACAGGAGGTAACACACACACACACACACACATACACACACACCCTACCACTTCTACCCTAAGGTCCCTCATGTGGGTCCATCATTACAAACACGTTTTGCCCGCCAAGCTTTGTTCAAACCCACAGAACTTTATTTTAAATTGTAGTCAAGATCCCAAGGTTTCCAAAGATATCAAATATCTTATGATGAATTACAGGGAAATGTGTAGAAAATGATGCACAAGACAGCTAGATTTTTTGTATTTGATGTAATGGAGCAGCTCTAAAAAAAAAAAAGGCACCTTTGCTTTGAATATCTCACTCAATATAAGCAGCTAGAGCTTCAATGAAGCGTTGGAACGAGCAGATAAAGAATATGGACGAGACGTCGTCGTACAGTATGGATAAACTTTTTTTTCTAACTTTGAAGCTACTTAAGAGGAAATTTACTGATATTTTACTTAAGTAGAAGTAAAGGCACTGGTGTAAAAATCCACTTAAGTAAAAGTAAAAAGTGTCTGATTTAAAATGTCCTCAGAGTAAAAGTTCCTGAGTTCCTCTTTAGAAAAGAGAACGATCGATGATGTGTTTAGCGGTGATCTTTTCCATGTGATTCTAAAAGAACGAGAGGACAGAGTTCAACCTATCTTGTTTTGGGTTGTTGTGTTCTTTTATCTTTCTATTTCACTTGATTTGAACTGCACTAGTTTACTTTTTAAGTCTTTTATCTTTTGTATCTCTTGTCTCTACTTTTGCACTTTTTAATTGTAAATGTTTTACCTTTACTGTATTTTTATTACTCTGTAAAGCACTTTGAATTGCCCCAGTGTATGAAATGTGCTACACAAATAAAGCAGCCTTGCCTTGCCTTTTATTTTGCCTTGCCTTGCCTTTGATTATGTCAAGAAACAGCAACCCTGTATAATGTTAACCAAAAATGTAAAACGATGTTATATTACTAGATTTCAGCATTGAGGTGCTTACATTCATGATTTTGCATAGGCATACGAACCTAAAAACCTATTATTGGGAATCTTGAGAAAGTTTCAGAGCGACAGACACAGAGCGTCCCGTAACCATAGCAACTCACTCTCACTCCTGCCTGCGTGCCCACGGCGCTGACTGAGATTACTCAGCATGCGTGGGAATAAATGACAATATAATAGATTTGTGTATATTTCTCGCTGTTCAGATGGTCTGAATAACTCTCTGCTGCACGGTGCTGCTCTGTCTCGTCTCGTGCGCTGTCAGCGTCTCTTTTCACGCCGCGGCGTTATCAGTTATGAATTTGTTTTTCACTGCGTGAGAAAATGGACTTGTGGCGTGAGAGCGTGTGAAAAATGTCAATTGCGTGAGTCTCACGGTCAATGCGTGAGAGTTGGCAGCCCTGTGAACTCGCTTGACATTATTATGTATGAAGCTGCCAATCAGATTTATTGACTTATTAATCGAAGGTGCTGGAACGCCGTTCCGGATCGTTCCGGCCCACTTTAACCCCTGGCTGTTAGCTAAAAAAAGCAAAACAAAAGATGGAGGCTGAGGGAGAGACGCAGACTTTCAGCAGCTGGAAGTTTTCCCATTAATTTGAATTTATCTCAGTTGAGGATCAAAGAACATTCTGGTCTGTTGTAAACTTTGTGTGGCAGCAGAACTCTTTCCAGAGAAAAACACAACATCCAGTTTATCAAAGCATCTGATACAGAAACACAGAGATGAGAAACTCAGGGAGAAACAAGGAGCCGCTGCTGCCAACGAGACACAAAGTAATGGAACGAGGAATGGAGCTGATTACTGCTGCTGCTGAGGAATTAGTAAAGTAATGTGATTACTTTTTAAATGAGTGATCAGTAAAGAGTAATTGATTACATTTTCAGAGTAACTTGCCTAACGCTGGTGTTAACGATTACTTTTCGCTCTTTGTCCTGAACCCTGATCCGTCCTGATGGGGTTTATGTCAGTGAACAGATCCAGGTCTTCTCTCCCTGAATCTTTATGTTTTATGTTTTTCCTCCTCAGGCAGACAAAGCCCGCGGGTTCGGAGCCAGAGTTTACTGTGTCGGGGTCATGGGCTTCGACCACAAACAGGTAGGATCGCCTGGCTGTTTCCTCTCTTCTTTTCTTTTGTTTTCTTTTCTCTTAATTGCTTTCACTTATTTGCTTCTGGTTCCCATGTCGGCCTGAAAGAAAGAGCGACTTTCTCCGTCAGTGAGAGGGTTTCGGTTTTCCAAATGTATTCAGGCAGGGAGACACAAGCTGTTTGATCACTGGGATTTTGTTTGTTTTAGTGAGTGTGTGTGAGTGAGAGAGAGAGAGAGAGTGTGTGTGTGTATTAGGTTGGGATGTGGCCAAAATGTTTTTGACCAAGGTACAGTAGGTGTGTCATCTTTGTGTGTGTGTGTGTGTGTGTGTGTGCGTACCATGGTGCAGAAATATCTTATATTCTTTAACTAAAATGTTGACTTGCATACAGGCAGGACGACACTAACTCTATTATCATTGTTTATGATGTTGAGCTTACGACAGCCTGTCCAAATGATGACACAGCCTGTCAACACACACACACACACACACACACACACACACACACACAAATGCCTTCAAAAACATGCACAGGCTCACACACTTGCTGCAGACTGAGCTCAGATCTGCCTTGAGGTTCAGGGTTACAAAAACCCAAATTACAAATACTTAATTAACTTCATTAAACTAAATAAAGTCCTCCTGTATGACTCGACAGGCTTTACTGAGGTCAGTCACTGTAGTCAGTCCATGCTTTAGTCTGCCTTGTTGTGAACAGTTAGTCATTTCGGCTACCTTGGAGTACTACAGCTTGTTAAAGGAGAATACTGTTGTCATTTAGAGTTAAAGCCCATTTGCTGTTTACATCTAGTTTACATTTCCTCCAGTCGCTTTGCACTGTATATTAGATTATTAACATTTACTCTTTTTTTTAAATATAAACCTCTGTGGAAGTTGTTTTTCATACTGGACAAGAATGAACGGCAGCAAATGGAGGAAAACGAGCGCTGATATCTGCAACTATGCTGACTGTGTGCAGAAACCAGAGAGGAACCTGGACTATTGGCTCAAACTTAGAATAAAACTTTACAGAACCAAAATGTTGGAGAACCGTTGTTCTGCACTCACAGCAGTGTGATATTTGATCTTTTCTCCATCTTAACTTAAATCAACATTTGTTTGTCACAGCGATCCCTAATGACCGTTAGCAGGCAGCGGCTGCAGAGGAAGTCATTATGTCTGTTGGAGACATCATGTTGTATTTAAAGTGGCGTCGACTGCTGCAGCAGGCGGCCACACACAAGCACACTGTACTGTATATATCCGGTCAAGAGGTCAACCCAAAAACAAATGACTTGCAGTTGTTGCCATAGTAGAAGTTACAAGACACGCAAAAGTCCCGAAAGTATCTGACTGTTGACATGATACTGACTGCTCTACATGCAAAATGTCTATTTTTACTACTTAAGTTCTTACCTAACTGCTCTTACGTGTTAAACTAACTACTCTCTAGGTTTTTAATTTAAGTACTCTTAAGTTGACAATACACTTTGCACACTGTGTTTTTGCACTTAGTTTTTATTTATTTTATTTTATTTACTTGTTTATTATTGTTTAGTTATGCATCAAACTCAGGGAGCTGCAAACGCAATTTCGTTGTACTTGTACAATGACCATAGAAGGAAATCTTGAATCTTGAATCTTGAATCTTGAGTCTTGAATCTTGAATCTTGAGTCTTGAATCTTGAATCTTGAATCTTGAGTCTTGAATCTTGAATCTTGAATCTTGAATCTTGAATCTTGAATCTTGGTGGGTTGTCCGAACAATTCGTCGACCAGTCGGCCTCAAGAAAGGACGATATTTAACTCCGTTGTGAAATCCAACTTCCACCAACTAACAATCAATCTAACATCAGGCCCTTTTTGTCCTTTTCACACCTAGAGAGAGTTCCCCCTCCCGTCTGGATTATTGTAACTCTTTGTTCACTGGTATCACTCAAACTTCTCTCTCCTGCCTACAGAACGCTGCAGCTGGACTCTTAATTAGATCCAGAAAGAGGGACCACATTACTCCTGTCCCTCTGTCCCGGCTCCCTGTCAGCTACACAATTCAATTTAAAACCTTGCATGGTTTTGCCTCTCTGTGCATTTCCAAAATGCTGCGTCCATCCATACTGTACATCTAGATCCTTTAGGTCCACTGGTCGAGGTCACTTAAAAAAAAGTCAAAATCCCACAACATCAGATCAGCTGAATCCACTGAGACCTTTAAGACAGTAGGGGAGAACTGTATTTGTAGCTGTTTGGATTTGATCACCACCATGAAACAACAGTCAGGCTGTTAATGAAGAAGTTACATGTCCAAAAGATTCAAATGATTGAAGACAGTAAAGGGTGTGTGTGGTTTATTGGCACATTACATGAAAAAATGCAATGTCATCAAGCTGACGACAAGGCTGTTTTTCTCAGATCCTGAAAAGTTGACATTTTGGAGATATGGCAGTTTTGCTTACTCTGAGCATAATCACATTAATATAATAACAGTACGGTGTTTACATTGGCTCTGCACCACATTATGGTCTTAGCTGAATTATAATCACATTTAATCGTGTTTAACTGCATGTAAACATGGCCGTTGGTAGCAAAACTTCCCATCTACACTGCCTCAAAATTGCATAGATCTTGTCCTGAGCGTCACCAAACAGAAGCGTTAGCAGCGGGCGGATGTCAGTGACCGACAGCACTGTGCGGTCTGAGGAGGAAGTAATCACATCAGCCTCTAATTGGACGGTGCCAGACGAGCTTCCTGCTCTGCTGACACTGGAGCAGGAGATGAAAGCTCTGGACAGTTGCCAGAAAAAATACAAAAAACTCCTCCTAGCAACAGCCTCCTCTCCCTGAACGCTGCTGGTTCTGCAGGAACAGATACAGTCGGTTCAGGCTCAAAACCCTTTTTTGTTCTGCACTGACTATGCAGCTTGATCTGTGTTCTCCTCACCTTTATTTATTCTCTCGTCTTATACACTTTATCTCTTTTTATTTATCTCATCCTGTATTTCTTATCTAATGTCTTATATACCTGGCTATGGCTAATAATCTAATTCCCTGTAAGGAAAATGAACCGGAAATTTACTTCCAGAAGTCGACATTTCAGCTCTACTGCCACACACTGTGCATCAAACCGCACATAAAGGAACCAGTGAAAGTATTTGCAAATACTTGAAAAAAGAATAAGAAAGGAGTGCTTATCTCTTATATCTCTAGTATTTTTTTTTAGGTATTTGCAAATACTTTTTAACTAAGTTTGAAATGGCCCCTTTTACCACGGAGGGACCCAGGCTAATAAAAAAACTTCAACAATACAGAAATAAACCTGGATGTGACCGATTTTTAGTTTAAGAAGCAAGATTAATGTACAGTATATTCATTTGTCAGTGTATTTTATTGTTGTTGTTTTCATCACTTTGTCTCCAGGTTTTATCACTGTGAAACTAAACTAAATTA
>NC_135998.1:34058201-34075701 GCF_048128805.1 Centroberyx gerrardi
CACTGGTGGAATGATGATCTGCTCCTGTCATGTAGTCCAGCCAACTCTCTATTAATACCACCTCTCTATCTTTATTCCTGTTAACATCAAAAAGTATTAAATCTTACCGTTTTTTTTTTTTTTTTTTACCATTATTGTCTGTAGACAGCCAAAAATGTAAGGTCACCATGTCTAATAACATCTAATATTTATCTATTATTATTAACATGTCTAATACAAAAAATACAAATAAGATATTTCAATTTGGTTTACCGACAAACTTGAAAGGAAAAATCCACTTTAAAACACTTTAATGCTGTTAAAAAACAGCTATTGGTGTACCTTTCATTTCTGGGTCCATTTAGCATTTTGGTGCATTTTTCTTCTTCATGTTTTTGGCGTGTGATTTGTTCTTCTAGGGGTTCTAGGTTCCTCCTGTCATGGAAATATGAAAATAGTGGAATCTATAGTGTGTGTGTGTGTGTGTGTGAGAGAGAGAGACTGTTTATAGTAAATTTATTCACAGCTCTAACCAAAAGGTTGGATGAAGTGAAGCCAGTCTGGCCAGAAGTCTTTGTTTGTCCTGAGTGCTGCGGCATTTAGAGAGGGAGCCGAGACGATAAACTACACTTCACCCACTTCAGTCTCTCTCTTTCTCTCTCTCTCTCTCTCTCTCTCTCTCTCTCTCTCTCTCATTCTCTCTCTCTCTCTCGTGGCCCCATATCACCCCTCTGTTTCTTGTCTCTATCACTCCCCCTGTATCCACACACACAAACATACAATACACACACACACACACACACATACACACACACACACACACACACATACACAGCTATTCTGGAGGCAGAAATAATGCCATTGATGGAGTTAAACCTCAGTGGGCGGAGCCAAAGACCCTTGAATGGCAAAGAAGGAACTCTGGTCAAAATATAAATAGAAAATATTATATATGTATATATATATATGTGGGATATATGATGTAGTCTGGTATATGATGGTATGTAAAGCCCTTTGAAACTTGACTGTGATAAAGGGCTATCAGAGGAGGGGACTCGAGTCACATGACCTGAACTCGAGTCACAGTTTTAATTGCTTGAGACTTGACTTGATGCATGAAGAGAAAGACTTGAGACTTGACTTGACTTGGGTTCTGGTGACTTGGGACTTGACTCTGACTTGTACTTTGATGACTTGAAAAGGTTTCTAAAGTCTTGACTTGAGATCTTGTGTTTGTGTAAATGACTTAGATTGAAAGTGATGAGATTTGTTCCAGCAGACGACTGAATTTAAATTCTGTTTTCTGAATTTGTATGGAATGATTGAATTTGTTGAAGTTGAAACTGATTATAGAAATCAAACTCATGATGCTCTTACCAAGTTTTTATCCTATTAAAACCATATTGCATTGAAAAGTCCTAGATATTTAGTTTTCTTTAAGATATTAAATTGATACTGGACTCCTGATTTGTTCTGACTTGACTTGCTGTTCTGCATTTAGACTTGAGACTTGGCATTAATGACATGGACTTGACTTGGACTTGACTTGGTAATCTACATTTAGACTTGAGACTTGACTTGAGACTTGTGCCTCAAGACTTGAGACTGACTTGGGACTCGAACAAAGTTGAGGACTATATAAATAAAACAAGACTAGACTCGACTAGGATGAAATGAATGAGATTGAAAGGTTATAAAAAGTTTGAAGAAGTGATTTAAAGATACTGGTGATGTCACACCTGCTGCTCCTGCAGCTACAGTAGATATGTGGAGGCTTTCTGTTGTGTCGATGTGTTTTCACTGTTACCTTCCAATAATTGCAGATCAATCGATGTGCTGATCAGCCTGAACAACGGACAGTCCTACATCTCCAGTCCCATCACCATCTACGCCACCACATGTGTGAGTATCACCGACACAGAGGCTCAAAACAGACTCCTTCTGAATCAGTTCTGTGTTGCTCAGGTGTTTGTGTATGGAAAGAGATTATATTTCAATTGCATACATTTTAATTTGTCATGCTCATATTGAACTGTTGAATTAAAAAAATTAACGTGACACATTCAGATAGTTAGAAAAAGCAAACGAGCAAAGATTCAATCAAGTACCATCAGAGAGCTGGATAGAACTGAGACTACAAATAGTTTTCACAAGCTAGTTTTGTCCTTTTCTCATTTCTGTGCTTTCACTGGATACGTTTCTGTCGGGAAATCACTGAAAGATTTGCACCAAAAATGCCGGAAACTGCGTTGTTGTTGAATTGAATCTTTGCTCGTTTCAAGTTTCCCACGGTCGTGGAAATCATGGAAAAGTTGTGGAATAGGAAAATTTGTTTTCCAGGCCTGGAGAAGTTTTTGAAAATTGTAAAATATCATTAAACATTTTGGAAAAGTTATGAAATTTTAATTAATGATACTAAGTTGCTAAAATGCAATTGGTCAGACTGCAAAGCGGTTGCTGTGAGACTCAAACAAAACACATTTTCAACATAATAGCGTTGAGTGAATGCTTTCTACATTTTACCACAGTAAAGAAGTTATGGAAAAGTTTTGGAATTTAATTTTAATGTAATACTGTAATACACTCAATATCAAGTCATTGTATTCAATTTCAAATTACAATACAACATGTGCGGCACTAATCCCTTTTTTCTTATGTCATTATGCATTAAAGAAGAAATCCATGCGTTACATGTACCAGTGTATGATATGTGTGTGTGTGTGTGTGTGTGTGTGTGTGTGTGTGTGTGTGTGTGTGTGCTCCAGTCAGATGGGACCTGGGTGCTGTGGCTGCTGTTGGCTCTGTTACTGTTACTGGCTCTGGGTCTGCTGTGGTGGTTCTGGCCTCTCTGCTGCACTGTGGTGAGTCTGTGTGTGTGTGTGTGTGTGTGTGTGTGTGTGTGTGTGTCTTTGTGTGTGTGTGTGTGTGTGTGTGTGTGTGTGTGTGTTCTTGTACCTCAAAGTCAGCCTTCGTGGATGCATGAGCCATAAATCTGTGCTATTCCTGAGCAGAGCGGGCGTTCATTTCACCAGCAGTTTAGATATTTCCATTAGTATTGCACATTGTTTTTTATATTAAGATGATTATTATTCGTTTTAGATAATTATAGTAGTAGTAGTTGTAGTATTATTGCTTCATACTGTGTCTTGTCCTGCAGGTGATCAGAGACCCTCCTCCCTCTCGCCCTCCTCCTCCTCCTCCTCCTGTCATTGTGAGTAAACTTGTTTAAAATGTTTCTCACAAAATTAAATCAATATCAGATCTAAACACAAAAACAAAACAACCGTCCGCTTCTGTTGCACCTGCTGCTCAAGACGACCAACTGACCTTATCAAGACGATACTGTATATGTCTGTAGGGTTGAGCACCACTGACAAGATATAATATAATAATAAATAATCTTTATTTATATAGCACTTTTCTAAAACACAGTTTGATTTAGAAGTTGATACTGAATTTGTAAGTCTAATTTCCTCAGGCAGGGCGTTCCACAGTCTGAGGGTGTTAACCGAAAATTTGATTATCTTTTGCTCATATCCTATATCTAAAAGTTCAGTGATACTGTAGTTGTTATCAGTTGATGCTCTGTTATGCATGACAGTAGCACTTGTTGGAAGTAGGATGAGAACGATATATCAGTTATTAATTCAATATATCTGGCCGATATTAAATATCAGATATCAGCCGTCGTGTCGTCCACCTCTGATCTGATGGAGGCTCCTCCTGACCACAGATACAGAAAAACAGCCTGGAAAACCTGACATATTTGATGTTCTTTGTACATTTTATTGATTCATTTACTTTAATTTAATTATTTCATTGTTCAGTTATGTTTGTGTAAATTAATTCTTCATTTAGAGTCAGTAATGTCTCCCAGAGTTCCTCCACCAGTGAACAGGTGTGTGGTGTCTCTCTGCCTTAAAGAGCTGCTGACACTAACAGAATCTCATCAGTCTGGTTTCAGTGGAGAGTTTTAGTGTCCCATGATGCTCTGAATGCTGCTTCAGAGGCTTTTCCACCCTGATGAGAAGAAAACTCTGGAGGGAAACACTGAATCCTTGTAATCAGTATCGGCCTTCAGAAACCGATATCAGTCGACCCCTGTAGTTTCTAACTGTGTTTGTTGTGTTGAAGGAGCCGGAGGAAGAGACTTTACCCAAACACAGATGGCCGACAGTCGACGCCTCTTACTACGGAGGCAGAGGAGCTGGAGGAATCAAACGCATGGAGGTGAAGGAAATACAATATGAATACAATATGAATACAGTATAAATACAGTATAAATACAAACTGTATGAGCGCTGAGACAAAGCAGAGGTGGAGCCGCTGTGAGCGACAGTCACATGGGACTTCATTAGTCAAGTGTTTATCAAGCAATGTGAATGAAAAAATATATATCCACTTTTGGAAAGAATACTAATAAGGTCATATGAAATGTGCTTAATGATGTAATGATTTTTTTTTTTTCATTTTTTTCAACTTTATTCATTTTTTTATTTATTTATTCATTCATTTGTTCATTCATTCACTCATTTATTTATTTATTTATTCATTCATTTGTTTATTGATTTATTTATTTATCTATTTAAGAAGAAAAAGGAAAGAAAAATCATTGCTCTCTAAACGTAAACAATCCAGTCTGTGAAAGTGTTTTGTCAGTGAAGGATGGAACTTAGGTTGCATCCTTTAAAGAAATACCATTGTTTAATTTTTTGGTATCAATCATTTTGTAAGTGATGGGGTCCAGTTTTTCAAAATGGTGGGTATCTCATTTTGGAGAAAAACGCTTCAATAATTTGTCTCTATGATGTATAGTATTTTTTTTTTTTTTAACCAAAACACAGAAAGGCAAAATTCCACTTATTTAGTGACTGAGCAGGAAGGGATTCAGTGTTGCTCACATACACTTGACAGATTATCTACTGTGGAAATCAAACCTGCAACCTTCTGGTTACAGTTCAGTGTCTCTAACCACTAGACCACCATGCCTTCTGTCATATCTGTCATATCTGTCACATCTGTCATATCTGTCACATCTGTCGTATACCTGTCCTTTCTACCTGTGCAGGTGCGCTGGGGGGAGAAGGGCTCGACGGAGGAGGGGGCGCGGCTGGAGAAAGCCAAAAACGCCGTGGTAACCATGCCAGAGGAGGTGGAAGAGCCCATCATACCCCGACCGCCCCCCCGCCCCGCTCCGGTCTGCACCCCCCCACCACAGTCCAAATGGTACACTCCTATCAAGGTGAGACACACCGTAAAGTTTTGTTTAATGACGTGCATGCAGGATGGACGTCCTGCTGGATTCATCAAACCTGACAGCAGAGTTTCATTTGGGAAAATGAATCTACAGTCTCAATTAGTGTGGATGGGACGCTCTTCTCTGCTGCAGCTCCACTTAGTGATTTAGGCTGAGAAGGGGGGATTTTTACATAAAATGTTGCCTAGTGCAGCTTTAAAGGAGATTTCATGCCTCCTAAAAGGATTTCATGTGGTTGATTTCAATTGGTTTCAATGGAGAATTTAAAGAAATATAGTATGAATGAATGCTGAATTCAACTGGTGTTTTACTTTTAAAATTGTTTTTAATAATTAAAATTTAATTACAATTGTTTGTAATTCAGTTGTTTTTTTGAAGAGGGTGGCAGCATAACATGAAATTAAAACACAGGTAAAATTATTGGACTAAGCAATGGTTAACCTGTTTATTGAGCAAAAGCACGGGCAAAATATCAAGCAACAAATGCAAATATGGTAGAAAACAACTAAAAAGAATTCGTTAATCACACCAAGTTTTAAGTCTTTAAGCTCTATAAATTGGTCTTCTTTTAGTAATTTAATAGAAATACATCAAACAGTTCTTCAGAGCCCAGAGGGATAAGGAGGAAGTGAATTAAAAAGATTAAATTATAAAGACATTATTAAGACGTTGGGTTGTACAAGTTCACTTTAAACTATGATCTTAAGCTATTTTTAACCATATTTTGACTGCTTTGTTTGAGTCTTAAACTTTTCTCTGTCACTGCTGTCCCTTCACACACACACTCACACACTCAGACACACACACACGTTTGCACAAGCTTCAACCATGTCTAAAAATCTGTGCTGTTCTTGTCATATATCTTTCTTTTATCTGTCTTTATATCCTCTGTTTTCTGTAAAGCACTTTGCAACAAACCTGTTTGTTAAAAGTGTTTTTATAACTAAATCTGACTTGACTTGATCTGACCCTCAGGGGCGTTTTGATGCGCTGCTGGCCGTGCTGAGGCGGCAGTACGACAGAGTGGCGATCATGAGGCCGACTCAGCAGGACAAGGTGAGACGGTCTGCAGTGGTTCCTTACAAAAACACTCAAACTCTGTTGTCTGAGTCATGTGACAGATCACTGACAGCGAGACGGCATTACTGCAGAATGATCAGTCAAGACCCCGACACAGACAGGAAGCTCACTGTACATTATCCTGCTTATTACACTGCTGCTGACCAAAGACATTAATCATTTGACACCAAATATTGATTTAAAATAATCTGATTACAACCTGTCATTTACTAACTTCCAGCAAAAAACTGGACTGTCTGCAGTAGCAGGAGTAAGGTCTTTTTGGCACCAAGTGTCACCAGTTAATTTGATTAGAAATCTACAAAATGGACCGGACTTCTTGACTGTGGAGTGATGTGATTAGAAATAACAGAAATAACAGAAACAGCAGAAACAACAGAAACAACAGAAATAACAGAAATAACAGAAACAACAGAAATAACAGAAACAACAGAAATAACAGAAACAACAGAAACAACAGAAACAGCAGAAACAACAGAAATAACAGAAATAACAGAAACAACAGAAACAGCAGAAACAACAGAAACAGCAGAAACAACAGAAACAACAGAAACAACAGAAACAACAGAAACAGCAGAAACAACAGAAATAACAGAAACAACAGAAATAACAGAAACAACAGAAACAACAGAAACAACAGAAATAACAGAAATAACAGAAACAACAGAAACAACAGAAATAACAGAAATAACAGAAACAACAGAAACAGCAGAAACAACAGAAATAACAGAAACAACAGAAATAACAGAAACAACAGAAACAGCAGAGCTCAGAAAGCCTTCATTGGCCAGTGAGAACTGAATATTTAACAAAGCTGTAATACAGATTATCCAGATTATCACCCTGTTGGGGCTTATTTTGCAATAGCTGGCTCACTGTACATCACTTCTGTAACAAGTGGAAGTCTTATTCAATAAGAACTGTATGTGAATCAAGTTGTGGCACAAACAAGCTCTCTAAAGCAGCGCTGACGAAGCAAACAGCTCCTTCATCTCCAACGACAAACTGCAGCTGCAGCACTGATCCACCGAGGCTGCAGCCTGTCGTCCTTCAGCTCTTTAATAACTAATAATCTAATAACTGGACTGTTTTCTGGTCTGATCTGAGTTTCTGGGACAGGAAACCCTCGGCTTTGCTTCCTGACTCCATGCTGACAGCAGCCGTTCTCACTGGACAAATGTGTTCATGCAAAGTCTTCACACTGACTTTCTTATTTGTGCTGCAATCATTTGGGGGAGTTAATGTTGCATGATGTTTGATTTGCATGGCCTCACCTACAAATACATATGTGGGCAAAAAAATAATGTGATTTATGTATAATTTACATATGCATGACCATGACAGGCACCAGGAGGCTTTATTTCCTGACCAGCACTATTAGGAAGCTTTCCACTGTAGTGAATCATGACCTATTTGTGATACAAGGAGAGAGAAAGAGAAAAAAGACAGACAGAGAGACAGTGTGTGTGTGTGTTCTGCTTGACAAGGCAGAACAGCTTTGGCCATTCTCAGACTGCTGAGGCTGATTATTCTAATCACTCAAGCTGATTGTCTATTTGTCTCATCTACTTATTATCTTCCCAGCAGATCAATCAGAGCGGACTGCATCAATTCAAAAAACATTGTAAATGTCGCCACCGCACTGTGCTGTCAGAATCATTTACACAATATGTCATCAGCTCTGAATCGCTATGGGGCCTCACATCTTGTTTTTTTTTTTTCAAAATGTACATTGATAGGTCTTTATGGATCTAAGGATGTAATGATCTAACATTACACTGATTGGCCCTCTTGGGGGCGCTATAATAAACAGTCAGATATTTTAACATTAACATGATTTCTCAGACGTACTGGTCCAATGTTGACGAAACTTGGATTATGTAATTTGGCGCCATTGTCTGGTGTTTAAAAATTACTCAAATAGCCTGATGGGGGCGCTATAATTACAGATCAAAATTTCTAACTCCTGAAAGGCCCAAAGTGCTGTACAGCCGGTCTGATTTTGATGAAATTTTGAGGGATGAAGCATCTTGTCACTGATTGGCCAAAGGAATACCTGCATCATTGATCTGTTTAATGATAAATGATGTTGTTGGCCAATTAGAAGATGAATCATGTCATGAGGTCGCTATAGTTCACTTGCTAAGATAAATGGAAATCAAATTGAACAGATAACTGCAGCTGCTTGTGCTACATTTTACTCAATTCTATTTAAAAACTCTGAAAACGTGACTGTGATGTCTGTCTTTTGTTGTCGTCGTCCACAGGGCCGCTGCATCAACTTCACCAGAGTCCAGAGTCACTAGAGAGAGAGAGAGAGAGAGACATCAGGACTCACCATGAAACCTGAGCAGTAAATATCTCTGGGAATGAAGGAGCTACAGAACACGATGCGTTGAAACAACACAGACTGAGAAACTGCGCTGCCCCAGAGCAAACACACACATATGAAAGCGATGAAAAATGACTCGTGTGAAAGTCGTTTTCACATCAGAAAGACCAGTGGGACTCGGCGGTCTAAGAGAAAGACAATAAGCTGTCAGTTGAGGTGGTAAATATAACAATAACTGCTGTTTCCTTGCATGATTTAGAAAGTCGAACAGAAAGTGGGTCTAAGAAAACCCATGGATGGACATTTTGATTCTGATTTATTTCAATTCTAAAATTCAAAACAGCCTTAATGTTAAAGGAAAAATCCACCCTAAAACACTGTTAAAAAAACAGCTGTTAGCGATGTACTCTGCATGTCTGGGTCCATTTAGTAGTTTGTTGTGTTTTTCTTCTTGGTGGGTAACCGGCCAATCGTAGACGAGGTGACATCACCTCCAGATGTTTCCAGCAGCTACAATGGAGTCTGATATGAGAAAATGTTTCAGGATGTAAAACATCAGCGGTAAGCGTCAGGTTTTGGTGTCAGTCCCTCAGAATCAAAGAGCGAGGGCTTCTTTCTAGAGCCGCCATTTTGCACCAAGAGACGTTCAACAATCATACAGGGAGAAATCCATCGTAGAAGAGGAGAGAGACCAGTTTCTCCACCCACAGGAGCAGGAGAGAGACCAGAATGCACTGCAGCAGAGAGACAGGCTGGGGTTTGAGTAAGAGGAGGAACTCTCACTTTTTCTTGACTAGAAAAATTACTTACTTTGCTATCGCTATCGCTCTCTCCACCTACATGTAAAACCCACAGCTGAATGCAGCAAGTTCAGGCTCGTTCTCTGCGGGTTGCCGAAAGGCATTCTGGGAAATGTAGGAAATCACTGAGTGAAGTAGAAGTAGAGGCAGGTTGAGGGAAAGTAGGTTCACCAAAAAAGAAAATTTCACTTCATCACAAAATGCATTAAACATCACAAATTGATATATAACAGTGTAAAAGGATGCAGGCGTGGATTTTTCCTTTAAATGTAAGTGTTACTATCTTTACATCTCTACATGTAACATAAGGTCATTCCGCAAATTCTCATATGTGTGCTCAGGGACAAGACGACTGGTTTTATTTCAACACACTACTTTTTTTTTTTACTATCACGGCTGTGTAAATCTTCCTTTGTGCCTTTGACATCAACATTACTCTTCTGAATTCACAACAATATGAATAATCTTCCACTTTACAGACAGGACTCTTTAAAAATGATCCGCTGATTCATCTAGGACTGTTGAATTAATTAAAGATTACATTTTCAAAGAAGGAAAGGATAAACCGCTGAGTCAGGCGGTTATATAGATCCATATTTATCCAAAGAGCAAAAGGAAAATGTGATTATGAAGTCAACAGTTGTCCTAAAATAAGGAAAAGTTGCCTGTGTCCTTAAATAAATTCATTATACTAGAAGCATACATTAGCCAAGTGTTGTGTTGAATGTATTGCACATGGTGAATTAAGTCACCTCAACAGTTTCCACAGCTTTATGACTGTTTTCGGCCAAAGATGATCGACAAGTGCACACAGAGATGAATGTCTGAATTCACTGTAGCAGTTATTGTAAATAAACGTCTTTACTTACTATATTCTGGTGTTGTTATTGCCCCTGTTTCTCTTTCTCTGCAATCTCTTCCTCTCTCCTTCTCGCTCTGCAGTCTGAAGCAGGAGTGTTGGACTGCAGGCAGGTGGGAAGAATAGAAACATGCAGTAGTTTAATAGATTCCTCTTTATTTATAAAATGCGGTTGTCTTTCCCGGTAACAAGTTACATGCAACTACTGCCAAATCTAGCCTCTTGACTTTTGACCTGTCCTCTGTGTGGTTCTGCAACACTGTAAAAAAAAAAAAAAAGAAAAGAAAACGTTTGTGCCTTTATTGACTAGTTACATAATATACAGTACTTAGAATCATTTGAGGAAAAAATTATGTTGAAAACTGACAAGATGAGACTATCATACTGAGAAAGAAAACATATTATCATTGAGAAAGAAACGATATTGTCATTGTAAATGATAAATTGTTCTGAACTGACTTGCCCAGTTACATTAAGGGCAAATAACTAAATAAATATTGTACAATGTATAATCATGAATTATTTATCTATTATAAAACAAACATAGTCAATCAAGAGAAGACTTGCACTGCTTGGTGCTTGTTCGGCAGAAACACTGTAATACTGTGACAAAAATACAGATAATTCCACTCATTTCAGTAACTACTAGTTAGAAAGTGGTGAAAATCACGTTAGGAAAAAATAACTAAAACGCGGAAAAAAACAGAAAGTAACCATGAATGAATGAGTAACCAAATGAAAATCTGGCGGGGTACAAACTCACAGGCTCCCGTACAAATCACATACTTTCACTTTGTCAATGAAGCGCATATAGATATCGTTTTCGCGTGTTTGTCAGCCTCGTCATGAATGAACACGTATTCAATTCTGCTTTTTATATGTCTCCGCTATAAACAACACGTAAGTATAAACAGATATATAGTAATTTTAACGCTAACAGGCTGTAAGCATCGCTAGCCAGTCAGCTAGCTGTACCCCGGAAGTCCCCGGATGTTGGTGAGTAGCCGGGTGGTTTGTGTGGACCCGGAGCGGAGGCTGGGATCCAGCTGCCGAGGATAATGTTTCTGCTTCATTTTATCAACATGGGGTGTTTTTACGTCGGTTGATAGCCATCCGGATATGGCTGAACTGCCTAATCGAACACATCGATAGCCGATCTGCAACAAATGGTACGTTTAAAACCCGTTTCTTGTGTGATATCTGTAAAGTCGCCAGCTAGCTCATAATAACGTCTGTTACCGTTAGCGCTAGCTTCCGTCTAGCCTTGACAAAAGTAATGTGACCCCGATACCGCTCTGTCACACACACACACACACACGCACACACACACACACACACACACACAGGCCGATGAAGTCTGCGTGTGTGTTTGCTATTATTAACATTATATTTAAAGACAAGAGAGAGAGATAACAGCCTCTGCACTGAAGCGTCACATGTTGTTGTGGTTTTCGTGGTGCATTGCAGCAGTAAACCATGTTGACTTTTCAACGCTAGCTTGAGGATGAATGAGTCGACAAGCCTCATGTCTCATACAGTATACATCGTCATTTCATTCAAGACTTATTTAAACGTCTGAAATGAGTTTAATCGACACTTGACGCCCTTAAAGATAATGAATACGTGTTGTACTTTCCCCCCCAAAACGAACCATTCATCAGATTTTGTGTTTTACTTTCAATTTTAAACAGATAACTTGATGATGCATTTATGCTACTGCTTTCCTCTGTTGTTATGGCTGCTGCTGTGTGCCTTCTCTGTCTGTATGAGACCAGTTTTATCCTTTTATCATGCCACAAAGCTCTGTGAATTGACTGTGTAGATTCATGTCAGTCATCCAGGTAGTAAGATGTCAAAAAATAAATAAAAACAAAATCCACTGCATTCATCTGAGAGACTTCATCAGAAACATCGTCAACTCTTCCTTTTAAGTCCAGTGGATTTTGTTGTAAATGTTTTATTTTTTTTATGACATTGTGAATTGAATCCACCAGTCACAATAATGCACACACACTCTCATTCACACACATTCATATACTCATCACATGTAATAATACTGATTAGAAACATCTATAGCAAATAAATAAATTCTAAATTCTTAATTGGGCTGAATGGACCCATTGCTGCTTACCAGAGGTGGGGACACGAGTCACATGACTTGGACTCAAGTCAGACTCGAGTCACAATTTGAATCTCTTGAGACTTGACTTGATGCATGAAGAGAAGACTTGAGACTTGACTTGACTTGGGTTCTGGTGACTTGGGACTTGACTCTGACGTGTACTTTGATGACTTGAAAAGGTTTCTAAAGTCTTGACTTGAGATCTTGTGTTTGTGTAAATGACTTAGATTGAAAGTGATGAGATTTGTTCCAGCGGACGACTGAATTTAAATTCTGTTTTCTGAATTTGTATGGAATGATTGAATTTATTGAAGTTGAAACTGATTATAGAAATCAAACTCATGATGCTCTTACCAAGTTTTTATCCTATTAAAAGCATATTGCATTGAAATGTCCTAGATATTTAGTTGTCTTTAAGATATTAAATTGATACTGGACTGCTGTTCATTTAGACTTGGAACTTGACTTGAGACTTGTGACTTGAGACTTGGGACTGGAGCAAAGTTGACTTGGTCTCACCTCTGCTGCTCACTAACAGTGTTTCCCCTCCCCCCCCCACACAGCCTTAACCCCGCAGCTTGCCTTGCACCACAGCGGAGGACAAGATGCTGCTGAAGATGCCCCAGAAGCTGCTGAAGACGGCCCACTACATGGAGCTGGGCAGCTACCAGCACTGGCCGGTGCTGATTCCCCAGAGGATACGACTGTACACCTACGAACAAATCCCCCTCTTCCTCAAAGAAAACCCCTACATCACAGACGGCTACAGGGCGCACCTGCCCTCCAAACTCTGCCTCAAGAGGTAACAATAGTAATAATAGACCTACATTTTATTATTTATAAAGACAAACTGGTACCAGGAGCCAAATATGGAAATATTTCACTTACAGAGGCGACAAAGACGAACCAACCAGCATCTAAACTCTATGTGGAAAAGCTGATGCTAAGCTTACCAGGTCAAATGTGTCAGGTGTCGATGAAGAAAAAGACACGGCGAAACGTTGCTGTTGCGCGGATCAACTTTTTTACTGATCTGATTTGTTTTATGTGTGTTTTCCTCCTCTTCCTCTGCAGTATCTTCATCCTGTCCAATGAGACGGTGAACATCTGGAGCCACCTGCTGGGCTTCCTGCTCTTCTTCTCTCTGGGAGTCAACGATCTGTCCTCAGTGCTGCCGGCCTCCGGGGCGCACAGGGAGGACTACGTCATCTACGCTATAGGGCTCTTCTGCTTCCAGGTACACTTATCTGGGAGTGTGTGTGTGTGTGTGTGTGTGTGTGAAGACTAATTCTTTTAACTAATGAATCAATTCAGGACCAGCTCATTTGATTCACCTTTGTACAAATGACAGTTTTATACACCAATAACACTTTGGATAAGAAGTAAGGCAGGTCCAGCACCAAAGTGGACGGTCCAATCAGGTTTTGAGGCTGATCCAAGTGGGAGTGATGTAGCAGAAATGTAAACAACAATGGCGGCGATAGACTATGGCAGCATTGAAATGTCTTTTGTTATTTAAAAATTCAAAGGTGTAAATGCATTAAAAGAAGAACAAATAACCGGACTGAAGACTTTTCGGAGAAGATGCTTTCGCTTTCTCTTCCTCGGTTCTTGGTCGCTGAATGAAAAATGGCGGAACATGTTCTCATCTACACTGTCTCAAAATCTGAATGGGATCGCTGTGGATGAAGTCCGTGTCACATACAAACAGTAAATATTGCTTTACCAGTTAACCTTGTGATTTCCATGACGACAGCCGACAAACGCTCATAACCGGTTGTTCTGATTGGTTTAAGCAGTTAGTATAAAGCAAGACGGCAAAGTCCCAGAGTGGCGTTGTTTTTTGCAGTGTGATCAACTCACGAGTACAGGCGGGCACTACATAAACTAAATGCATGCGGCAAATAAAAAGCGCGCTGGAACAAAGGAACACTTCATTAACCAAACCCAAACCGGATGTATTTCATTTCCCAACTCCAGCAAGAGAAAATAGATCGTAACATCAGATTTTTGTTCCGTACGTTCAAACACTCAAAGAAAACTAGAAGGGAGAGCGCAGACCTCCACCAAGGCCAATAGTCCAGTCTTCTATGATATGCAAATGTGCAAGCGCAACCAATATACGGATCCGCTCCAAAATTTAATGGGTTCTTCCTTGGCCCATGCTACACCCTTCCATGAAGTTTCATGAAAATCGGGCCAGCAGTTTTTCCGTAATCCTGCTGACAAACAGACAAACAAACAAACGGCACCGAATACATAACCTCCTTGGCGGAGGTAATAAGGCAAATTAAGTACAGACATGATTGAGTTTTATAAAAAAAACCACGATAAAATATGAAACTGAGCCAGTCCCAAAGTGCGAGGCTGACTTTGGGCTACGCTACGCATCTGAACGGCTCGTTCAGTCCGAACTAACGATGTCTGATACAGCAGCTGAGCTACTAACCCGAACATTAGCAACTGAATTACTGAACAAACTGAACAAATGCAGTAGGTACAGTGTTACACCATGAAGCAGTATGTTGTTTGGGTGTCACGTAATGAAGATAAGGAATGAACAAGGACGTTTGAGAATTTGTGAGTTTGTTGCGACTGTGGTTGATTAAGCCCATTATCTATACTATAGGAGAGTGTGTGTGTGGTATTAAGCTTCGTAAAGAATGATTAATGTTGTCTTCATCACTTGGGAGAGTGTGTGTGTGTGTGTGTGCGTGTGTGTTTGTGTCTTGCCTTCATTGTATAGTTACTAGTTTATCATGAACATTATCAGCTGAGTGTATGTAGGTGTGCATATGTGCAGCGTCCGGTCTCAGCCGTGTGTGGCGTCACAAACTGATTCATGCAGGTTTGCGTTTCCTGCCACAGGTGCTTTGCCAGTTCGTCTCTACCTGCCCAGGTGTGTAAGCTGTGTGTAGGGTTAGCTGTAATGATGAGGTGTAGACTACTGCGTTACAAAGAGATAAAATAGACGTGTTTGTGTAGCCCAGTGACTGTTATTGGCTGACTCACTGTACGATGCAGCAGCTGTGTTTAACATCTGTGTGTGTGTTTAGTGTAGCTAGGCGTGTAGCACCTGATAATGTAATGACAACCAGATAATGTAATAAATCGTTGTGATAAAATGTCCCGCAAAATGGATCAAAATATGATAAAACCATAAATAACATCACATGATTACATTACTAGACCATTTTTTAACCTCAAAGGGGAGTTTAACATGTTTTTAGCTGATGAAGTAATAATAATATTGACTAATAATGTATCAACTTGCGTTATTCATTTCTCCTTGTTCTTAGTTTATTATGTTATTAGTCATTATCATTACATCATCAGTAAAAAGAAAATAGGTTACACCCCTTATGAAATAATGTAAGTAGTGTAATAATAGTGTAATTATTAATGTAATAATGTGTTATCAGAAGTTATTGCATTATGTGTCATCTATTATTTATTTATTCAGTTTCACTCAGTAGAGTCTTGACTTTATTCCCTGGTGTAACATCATGATTTAAGACAATTAAAAAAGTCAAAGTAAAATATGCTTTTCTTAAATTTGTATATTAATTACACAGGATATCAATTTAAAACAGGGTTTTCTTGTGTATGACACTGGTGAAGAGCCTTTGAAATATTTTTAGTACACCTCTAGTTCTACAAAATCTACTGTATTTTCATCAATATAGTATTTTGATAATTTGTCCATTTAATTCTTCCTTTTCACAGCGTTGTCTCATGGGACAGCGTAGGACTGGTGACAGCTGTAGAGGAGAAGGTCAAACAATTAGAAGTTAGATTAACATTAACATCAAGATCAGAAGTACAAAGGTACAAAGGACAAAGTACAAAAATACTGTCAGGAACATGAGGCTGAAATATTTAAGTAACACAAACAGCCTCTGATGATAACGACTGTTTCACTACGTCAGGTGGATTTTGACTTTGTAGACGAAATCTAATCAACCAGAAGTATTTTCTAATTGTGAGAACAGCTTTACAAATCCATAAATTCTAAACCATAAATCATTAAGTTCATGCATTACACTTACAAAAAAATAAAGATGTACTTGATGAAATTTATATTCACCTACATAAAAAAAAAAGCTCTTAATAACATGAAAAACTTATTTGTGTTTGACGTTGTGAATACAAAAAGTGAGTCTCACATCACGTCCCAGTGTGTAACGGCTGTGTGTGTGTGTGTGTGTGTGTGTGTGTTCCTCCCAGGTGTGTATGCTGTGTTCGGTGGGGTATCACCTGTTCTCCTGCCACCGGTCGGAGAAGACTTGCCGCCGCTGGCTGGCGCTGGACTACGCAGGGATCTCTGTGGGCATCCTGGGCTGCTACGTCCCGGGGATCTTCTACGCCTTCTACTGCAACGCTGTGAGTCAGTGAGACCCGACGCCGCGCCCCTAAACACCCGTACTCACAGTTAGTGCTGATTAGTCGATCGACAGAAAGTATATCGATTATAATTTTGATAATCGATGAATGGTTTTAGTTATATCATATCGTTATAAAATGAAGACTTGAGGGAGTTTACAGCAATTTTAAGAATCACTTTGGGCTCTGGGAACTTGCGATGGGCATTTGTCGTTATTTTTTCAGTTTATAGACTAAATGCTTAATCGAAAAGATAATCGATAGATTAATCAATAACGAAAATAATCGTTAGTTGCAGCCATACTCGCAGTAAAGAGGGTCCTCAAGGGTGTCATGGCTGTCAGAGAGCAGTTACCAAGTCACATGAACTGCCCGAAAACTTTGAGTCAGAGTTGTGTGCGTTCGTAAGATTGAAAAAATAACAAAGAAAAAAAAACAAAGAGAAAAAAACCCCAAGAGAAATAGGTAATTAGTTCCCTGCTCACCACAAGACTCGGCTTTATGGGAATTATCAGGTTGGTTGGAATACTTATTTGACCAATCAGATTGTTAGGCTGAAACAGAAACAAAAAAAAGAAAATTTAACCTTTTCTAGTTGTATTTAATTTTTGTTATTTATCTTTTTATTCCCCCTCTCCTCTTGCTATCTCCCCTCTTCATCCTCCCCTCACCTTCTTCCCTTCTCCTT
>NC_135998.1:34080701-34123201 GCF_048128805.1 Centroberyx gerrardi
CAGAATTGAAAAACAGAAAATATGTAGTAACCCTATAGGCCGCTCTGTTCTCTACAATACTTGAAAAGTTTTGTGTCATTTTCTCTGTTATGCTCTGAGTCTGGAACAAATCTCCTGAACAGGTATGGAAAAAGTACTTTGATGACCCTTTACAGCGTGTAAAAGTTAGTTAAAGCTGCACTAGGCAAGATGTTTCTGTGAAAATACACCTGTCTCCTCTTAAATCACAAAGTGGAGCTGCAACAGGGAAAAGAGTCCTGTCCCCACTAACTGAGATGTAGATTCACCGAATTTCCTCTAATTCTTATTACTGGGGTGTCGAGTACGTTCAGTCTTCAGTGTGGGAAATATTCTCAGTGCACAAGAAGTGATAAATCGAAATTAAAGGTCCCATATGGTATAAAGCAGGACTCCCCTTGCCTCTGTGATGATAAAGGAGTTGGGTGGTCTATCTAAACATGGTGAAAGTATCAAAACGCACGGTCGGCAACTAAATCCACACAATCCATATTAGAAAAGCGAGCCTCTAAACGAGCCGTTTGGACTTCCGTAACTTTGTGGCGTCACAAAGGTTCGCTCGTTATCATTTCTGTAAGAAATAATAGACTAACAAAGTGTTTTTTTCAAAGCGGTTGAGCGGTTGTCATTGGTTATTACCGGAGAGTTTTCCCTACCTGTAGCCGCCGGGCCGCGGCGTCTCACGTTTCACTCTTGAAACGGTTAGCCAATCGGAACAGAGGGGTCGTTAATATTAATGAGCCTTAAAGACACGGCGACAGAAACAGCCTGTTCTTGGTAAGGCTCAGAGAGATGCTGGAAAATGAACGTGGAAAAATGGATTGAGAGTGTTTTTGGTTCATGACACCACACACACAGCTTTGAATGGACCTCAAGACACAAAATAAAACACTAGAAAGTGGAGAATATGGAGCTTTAAGAGCAAAATCCACAAGTGTTTAGGAGAGACTTATGGATTTTGCTCTTGAGTTTCTTAAGTGAGCGCTGCATCCGGAGACAGTTGGACTCACCAATGATGGCCGATCCTCTTCACCTCCACCAGACACCAAGACGACAAAATTTAGCTCAGTTTAGTGACATCATGTTACAGGATTTCTGGGTAGTGAAGTCCTCAAAATTCAAACATTTACCTCTCGCTGCCACGTGGGGCGCCAACATGTGAATTTGCCTAGTGGAGCTTTAACTTATGGAAAAGTACCATAAGTACACAGTAATACTATGGTAGTACTTACTGAAATGTGATAAAACTGTGACACAATTGTAGACAAGAAGCAACAGGTTGTACTATGAGCTAATCCACAGGCTAATCCACTGAAATATAGCCTCTGTAAAGGGTTTCAAGTACTTTAGCAGGTGTTTTTCACAGTACATTTTGGGACGGGTTCAGTTCCATCTTTTATCGTATGTGTTGTTTTGTTTTTTATAAACTCAATCATGTCTGCACTTCATTCGCCTTATTTTCTTTGTGTGTTTGAGCGTACAGAACAAAAACCTGATGTTGCAATCTGTTTTTGACTCGCTGGAGTTGGGAAATGGCATCAAACTATCATCCTTACTGTCACACCACAAGGCCAGTATCATTAGCTGTATTTTTTTTAATTATTAGTATGTTTTTGAATAGTGTGAGCAATGCATTCATTCAGGCTGGGAGCACTGATGCTGCAGATCGCACAGCTGGGAATCGTCCTGTACATCTGTACGTCTGTATTCTGCCTTTGTGTGTTTTACTTCTGATTTGTGAACATGGCCTTTTGATGTCCATCATTTGGTTGATTTATTTTAAATGACCTCTCATGATTGTTTTATCCTGTTTGCTTGTTAGTGTTTGTCTTTCATATTGTGTGTATGGTAAAGGTTTCAAAGCACGGTGAACCGCTGTTTTTGAATGCTGGCACTGACTTATAAGGTGTATTATATTGATTTCAGTGCCTCTGTAAAAATATATTTTTAAACATTTTGAATGAATAAAGAATGCTGTAAAAGAAATTGGGTTACGGAGCCTTTGTGTTTTGATAACTCAAAAGTACTTTCTTTGATTCTGTCTGTATTTGGATTTTTTATTTTTTTAAATAATAGGCTGGAAAATCGTCATATTACCCCCTGGTGTGTTCAAAGCTAAGTGAGAGGCATCTGACTTTAGGCAATTTGATATAAAATTAAATACAGAAAGTGTTGAATCAAACATGTCAGGAATACTATTGCCTTGTAAAAACATAATTACTTTATTGATAGTAATTACATGCTGGTTTCTGAAGAAGAAATTGAGTTTTTATAACATTTTATTGCAAAGAACTTTATTCTAGGTTATAGATTACAACCTCTTCTATTCAGGAAGGAATGATCTGGTATTTGTGTAGTTCGTTTTTTCCATGAGAAATTATTCTGTATTTGTCAGTGGAGTAATGAATGGGATTTTTCTAATGAATGAAGGCAGCGCGTTAGGTGACACTTTCCTCCTCATACTCTGTTATGCATACAGCACAACAGACTTTTTGGACTTAGCAAAAGGCACAACCAGATATTTCAGTGTAATATTGAGCAACAAAATACTGGACATAATCAGAGCCATAATCAGCATTCCTACACAGGTCTGGGGAGTATGGAAAACTATAGAAAATGAATATGATTTAATTTGACGTTTTTGGGGAATTATGCAGTAGGTCCATCCTGATGTCTTGAGAGAGAGACTAGGAACAAAAAAGTGGACTATAGAAAAAGTGGCTCAGCAGACCAGGAATCCACAAAGTAAAGAAAAGAGGAGCGTCTGCGTCTCTGCAGACACACACTGTCACACACATGACTGAGTAGGGTCATTTTTTGGATGAGTTTATGCTATTTCAAGGGGGAAAATCCTGCCCCCTGTGATTTAGTGTTGATGTACTACTGTAAAAAATAACCAGAGGGTTGTGAGGAAAGACAGGATAAAAAAAAAAATGAGCCAGATTTTTAGTGGAACATTGAGTTCTCTATTCACTTGACTTTCTCTGGGAGTGTGACTCATCAACACGGGAAATCAGGAGAAATTTTTGTTGTCCCGATTCAAGTGATTCAGACAGCTGTTGTACAGAAGTTCATTAACTCCCTGTGCTGAGCGTCTTTTCCGCTCAGTCAGTGATTGACTTGGGTTACAGAAAGTCACATGGAGGCGTCCTGCTGACTCAGCACGCTCAAGGACATACTGTGTGATAGATAGATGGATAGATAGATAGATAGAGAGATAGATAGATACCTTTATTGTCACTGTATGAGTACAATGAAATGTCGTTTGGAGCAAGCCTATAGATGCCTAATTAAGGATAAAAACTATAAGAAAATATAAACACTATAGAGCATAAGATACAACAATATAAAATAGATAAGAACGAAATAATACTGTATATGCACAGAATAAAAGAGTGAAATGTCCGGTACTGGGAGCAAGTGGAGCCAGTAATGCAGCATCGTTGGAGAGATATTGCTCACTGGTGTCGTCATTACTGGAAAAAAATATTACTCCCTAAGAAAAGTAATCAGTTACTCTACTCGTTACATTACTTTTGCGCTGCACCCTAAAACGATTGTGCTAGTCTGACTTGGACTGATAAATATTGTAGATCGAAGCCTCATTAGCAGCAGAAGAGTCTAAATAATGACAGACACTAAATCTGTCTTTAAGGTTTTTAATAAAGACAGAGCTGCAGCATTAGATTCCCTTTTTGTTGGCTCGGTCATGTCGCTCTACTGTGATTCTGATACTTCATGGTGTAATTATTGTCACATGATTCAGTTTGTGGTGCAGGAGTGTAATCTTCACATAATTTGTGTCCACAACACGTAATCTGCTTTCCAGAGTTTGTGCTCATATCACAAAACTTTATGAGACGGTGATGTGCTTTTAACTTGCTTTGGGTAGCAGATGGGTGTGTGTTGTATCAGGACAGTTGAAATACTTTACTGTGATTGTGTAAACTTTCTGATAATCATTGTATTGTCCCATAATGCCACACATCTAGCGCCAAAGCGGACTAAAACAATGTCTAATATAAATTTAAAAGTCTTATTAAGTTCTACACTACACATCTTTCAGCATATCTGGTGCATCAGATTCTGTCGGTATTGGAACCCAAACATGCTGTATATCATCTGAGCCTCAGTCACTTTCATTCAGTTTCACTGCAGTGATGAAAGGAACAGATCAGAAGGTGTGCTGTGTGACTTCTCCTCTTCATATATTTAACCTTATTTAAACATTGACAGACAAACAGACAAACTGTCCGCTCTCAGCACGTTAGGAGAGTTAATAAATAGAAGATGGGCCCTGAAATATACTTTAATGCACAGGGTCTGACGTGTGTGTGTGTGTGTGTGTGTGTGTGTGTGTGTGTGTGTGTGTGTGTGTGTTCGGATATTGGAGGAAAATGTTCTCATTGGTGACATGATCATCACTGGGTTGTCTAACTGAATTCGACTGAAGGGACGGATGACCGTGCTGACACAGCAGTTCAGAAATCAAATTCTATCAGGATTTGAATAGAATACAATAGAAAACAATAGGTAACACTTTATTTGGATAGTCCAATGTTGATACTCAACTATTTAATTTAATTACCTTCTAAGGGTCTAGAAAGTAACTATATTGGACAGTGTTTCTGCACTGTTTAAATGATGTACTTGATTGATTCTGTTCATCTTGACTGTATTTATTATTATTATGTGACTTTTCTTACCTAAGTGTTTTATCTTCTTATGTGTTTCTTGTAAGCAACTTTTCTGTACAGTTTGTCCTCCATGCTGCGCTCTTGGCCTGGTCTCTCTTGCAAAAGAGATTTTTAATCTCAGTGAGAGTTACCTTAAATAAAGGTTAAAACAATAAAATAAAAAAGACTATCAGGTGACAAAAAGTAGATGTTCAACAAAGTGCCACTTGTCTGTTTGATGCATCTGTACAGACTCTGTAACCCGAACCTGATGCTATTTTTAAACCTAAACCCAACCCTAAGATTAACTCTAGCCCGGACATTGAATATCTGTAGACTTTTCACACAATGACGAGTATCACATGAAACTCAGCAGACATCTTAGTGACATTATAGTCACTTGATAGGAAGTTGAGTATCAACATTGATCCATAAAGTGTAAACCTACAACAGAACAGAATTTGAAATCTTATTGATTGCCCTCTAAAAGCACATTGAAGGTCACCCTCCAGTTTCCACTCCAAACACCTTTGGGAAAAAAAGGAAATGTGTCACTATTATTATTACTCATATACAGTCAAATCAGCCAACAAAATAAATGATAAAAGTCTGTAATAAATATGATACAATCAAAAAAAAAAAAAAAAAAGAATTTGAAATCTAACCCTAACACCTTTCCTGATTTGTCATAGTGATTAAATCTCACATCAGTCCAATATACAATCAATCAGTCAGAAAATATTGATTGTCCCCCCACCCTCCCTGTGGTGTTCATTTAGCTCATTAGCTAACTCTGGCACATTTACATTGATGTGGAAACTGAAATGTTGATTAATGTGCACTGTCCCTGGTAAATAAATAAATAAATAAATAAATAAATGGCTGTACACATGGACTCTGAATGTCAGGTAATTCAGGGTTTTTGGGGTCAAAGTGAACATCTTACCTTATGCATTTCCTCACTGATGAAACTGCTGACATCCAGAATGACTTTGCCCCTACAACAAACAATTATTTTCTCATTGGCTTTGAAAATATGGTAATTATGTTGGCAAATAATATAGCATCAGTGTATCACCTCATGGCCTAATGAATATTTTGTGTATAAGGGTGTCTGGTGTCTGACACAGCGTTTCCTGGTGAGACTGCTGATGTTGTCGACTCTAACACACACTTTGGGACGCAGTTGGAGATAATTGGAGAGTTTGACTGCTAAAACAGTTTAAGTGGCTAGTTGACTTTAGGAAGAAGCAGCCAATTTAGTTTCCTGCCCTAGTTACAGCTATTGTGTGTTTTAAATGTCTCAAAACTCATCTTTTACACTCAGAAAAAAAGGTACAGCCATTGGTTCTCTTTGACAAAAAGGTTCAGCCTTCGTGGCAAAAGGTGCTTTGCTTTTTTTTTTTTTTTACAATCTATGTTAGCTTTCTGTTGATGTCTCTGTCAAGTTTATTTTTTTATGATTATTGCCCCTTTTGCTGTGGTAGGTGTGTTGTGTTCATGACTTTTCCTTTTCATATATGTAACCCTATTGATATACTATATAAATAAAGATTTACTTACAATTAACAAAAGGTGCTGAACTTAATTTCTAAAGCCAATTTCTGATGTTGACAATTAACTGTCAAGCTGCTCTGAGCTGTCTTCAGATGCCAAGACACCCCACCAGAATAGAATAGAATAGAATAGAATAGAATAGAATAGAATAGAATAGAATAGAATAGAATAGAAAAGCCCTGACCCAAATTCAACCAACTGAAATCATTCCAAATACAATAATAATCCATTGAATCATCCATTCATTTATTAGGTTGATTTATCAAAAAACAATATTATAGAATCATCTCTAAAATACTGTAAAAAAAAGTGACAAAAAACCCCAGATCCCTTTACCAAAAAAATAGTACAAGGTAGAACAGAAAAGTAACAACAGTATCAAGTACAATAAGATGGAGGAGAGAAGTGGATCAAAACAGCCATGAGAAAGTAAATTATGTTGTGTGATCTTTCAATATGACGAACCATGCAAAGACTTTGTTAACTTCCAAAGTCTTACAGAGAAAAGAAAGTCCTACACACCGAGCTGTTGAATAGATGATGAGTTTACTATTTGATGTTTATGTCATTTTTGTTTTGTTAAATAATATATTCAAAATAATGCCTTGACAGACTTTGACCCCTTTTATTTCCTATGCACCGGCACATAGATCTCTGTTGGGTTTATATCTCTAGTTAATTACTGAAGGAAATAACTAGTCAGTAAGTGTTAATTAATGATGTGCTACTTGTTGTTAATGTCCCTTCCTGGGGCAAAATAAATGTAACATCTATAGTTAATGGATATTCCCTTCACAGAATAATCAGTTGTCAGTCTGTTAACTCAACAACACCGTCACAGACACAAGCTCAATAAAAACATATTGGTGTCATTCAAGTATCAGTTAAGGCAGTGTTTTGATGTTGAATGTCAACATTATGTCACAAATGAGAGTCATGGGTTTATGTCCCCTAAAATATTTACTCCTTCTCTGTTAATCACTAGCATGATTCCAAGTCAAAGTAATATATGGAAAAAATGCCTGACAAATCAAATAAGTGTATGAAAATATAAAATGATCCCTCGACATTCACAAACAGAAATGGCTACATTCTATTACAAGGCCATCTCACCGGGGCATTTATTTGACACAAATATGTTCATGTGAGAATAAAAATATCCTTTTTGAATGATTACACAGGTAAAACATTAGCCTATACTCCTGGACTTGAAACGTATTATTTTAATGATTTCCCATTTGGCCCCAGCAGGACGAAACACAAAAGGAAAACACAGTGATTCACCAGAGAGGGAATGTCTGCTCACTATTTCGCTTGTCACAAAATGACTGTGAAAATGAAACCTTTCAACCAAACACATGGGCGCCACACTGTCATCAGTTTATTCAATAAACTTCAAAACGAAATACATTTTGGGAGCACCAAAACAGTGAGAAGACACTTGTTATGGTTCAGCACCTGAGAAGAGATCTTGGATCTGTGTAAAAGCTTTACTTTCCACGAGGAGGACAGGTCACAAGTCTGTTTCTTTTGGGTGACCGGAGAACTTCACATGTTGTAATGAGCCGTTGTTCCAGAGCAAAACCTGCGACGCTCAGTTCCAGACCCGGACTGAAGTCGTCTTCCCGGCATGTAGACGAGACGGCTCGCCACGCGCTTGTGTCAGGAAAGGGTTTCAAGCCGCCTCTTAAAAGTGATGTGAGGTCCAGTTGTTCAGCTAATGGTCGAGGTCAGAGTTGAAAGCCTGGGAGATACTGGTGATACTGGCTGAATCCCAGCGTCTGGACTCCAGACTCATGGAGTTTTGGACGACGTCACCGGCGTGTCCAGCGTAGTGTGTGAGGGCGAGGCGGTGTGAGGGCTTGAAGTAATATGAAAAGGGGAGGCGAGACAGGCTTTATGACATCACACGTTGCCTTGGATACAGCTTGACTTTCTTCATCAATCGGATGAAAACAGATTTGGAAATCGGATGCAAAACATGTTTGTCTGAAGATACACACAAGTGCAATCAAACAAAATGTTCTTGCTAATACCAGGTATGTTTGTTGTGTTTACATTTCTTGGATGCTTCCCTAGTATTTTTCTCATATATATAGTCATATATAGTAATTTATTGATTGCTTGCACTGATGCTATGAATTATGAGCAATTCCCTTTGAAATGTCTGCAGGTTTGCAGACTCACTTACAGCTGGCATGGAAGGCTCCACAAGTTCACATCAGAGCCCTTAAGCACTTGCTGATTTTGCAGTGAGAAAGCCCTAAACCACGCCTCCTCAAAGTCCGTGAGGCCGTGAAACACAAACAGCAAAGTCCACAAGTCCAGGATAACTCAGGACTTTTGGATGGGGGCACGCTACAAAGTCCGCAAGTCCAGGGAAGTCTTTTGGATTCAGCAAATGTCCGGACTTCCCTGGACTTGAGGACTTTGCGGCGCGCTCCCATGAAGTCCAGGAGGGGTTCAGGCTTGTCCCTTGCCGAAATTCATTGAGTCCGTAAGGGGCTTTCATGCGGACTTCTAGGGGGGCTCTACGCTACCTGCAGACTTTACTAGTAAGATTTCCCACAGTTCATTGCACTACAGATATAAAAGCCACCAGGTGACATAGATCCCATTAGCACCTTTATTTAGTCTCGCCACCCTGCACCCTTGCAAACTCATGTGTTCACGCTGAACACTTTACATCAGTCTACGTAAAACCAGAGTCTGCGAGGCTCAGTCTGAGCGTCTGGAGTCCGGACATTCGGATTCAGCAGTTGAAATTCAGCCAATTTTTCCATCTTCTTCTTCTTCCTCCTCCTCTTCCAGCTCCTCTACACCACAGAGTCATCGGACGTGCGCTCCACTGCTGCCGCCCTGCTGTTTGCATGGAGAACTGCAGCGTGAACTGTGTAAAACAACAAGCTGCCCATGTCTCTGTCGTTCTTCCCAAAGAAGGCTCCTCTCCTCAGGGCGTCGATGACCGAGGTGTTGCAGCCGGCGAGGAGCACGCTCACCCCCACTTCCTTATAGTCCTTGACCAGCCCTTTAAAGGTGGCCATGCCTGTGGAGTCTATGAAGGGAATGGCGGAGCAGTCTAGAACTATCGTGTGGAAGTCCAGTTGTCTTTGGACGAGTCCTATACTGACTTCTCCGTTGTTTTTGTCCGCTCCAGCCTTGGCCAGCTTGGCGGCCATGTCTTTGGCCTTCTTCTCCGCCTTTCTCCTGTGGGTCAGCTCCAGGAAAGGCTCCACCCCAACAGCTTTGTAGAGGGATTTGAGGAAGGAGTCCTTGTTGGCGTAGTACAGAGGAGCCTGGAAGCGGAAGACCTGGACTCGAGGAGGTGCTGTGAGGTTCTTGTACTCCTCCATGTCCTCGTAAAGCTCGGTATCACTGGCCCGGCCCAGGAGAGACACCTGACATGAGATTAGATGAGATTAGGGATAGATTGACACATTGGTTTGGAGATATATGGGGCAGACACTTTTATTAGATATCAGATATCAGCCAGTCACTTTCTTCCCCTGCTGATATGATGGAGGTTCCTTCCTGACCACAGCTGCATAAAAACAGTCTGTAAAACATGCAATGAAATTTTGTATTCTTTGCACATTTTTCTTATTGATTTAATTGTTAAATTATGATTTTTGTAATTCATTCTTAATTTAAAGGCAGTAATGTATTGAATAGGCTCTACCTATTCAATACTGCTGCTAAACATGAAAGAAAAAATTTCATCAGTCTGGTTTCAGTAGAGAGTTTTAGTGTTTTAGGGGTGGAAACACTGAATCCTTGTATTTTTTGTCATGAAAATCTGGCCTTTTTCAAAAAATGTTTGTGCCATTTTCAAGATACTAAAAATTGACACAAAATATCAGCTACCGGAGACTTCAGTCTAAAAGTAATAGCATGGATATCAGCCTTCAAAAACCCATATCGGTTGAACATTAGATGAGATAGTAGCTTGATGTTAGAATGTTTTTTCTGAAAGCTTTGCTCTAATTTATCCTGATGTCCGAATTTTCAGTGAATGCCTTGAAATCCCTTCGATCCGACTTAAACCCTAACCCTAACCCTAACCCTAACCCGACTTAACCCTAACCCTAACCCTAACCCGACTTAACCCTAACCCTAAACCCTAACCCTAACCCTAACCACTAATCAATCTTAATTTGGTTTTTACTCACTTTAGGGTTCTGGGTCTGACAGATGACACACAGCATGGAAAAGATGATTCCAACCAGGAGGCCCAACTCGACACTGATCAGAGCCGTGGCTGCCATAGCGACCAGCCAAACCACGGCGTCGGTCCGGCCGGCGCGCCACTTGGCCGGAACGTCCCGGAACTTCCTCAGCGCCCCACGCAGGCTGACAATTATAATACAGGCGAGGACGCACTTCTGGAGGGCGTAGAAGTAAGGAGCGAAGAAGAGCAGGACGAGGAGGACGACCAGAGCGCTGACCAGACTCGACACCTGATGGAGAGAGAGAGAGACGGAGAGAAAGACAAAGAGAGAGAATTTTATAACATATTCTTTCAATAAAGGCATTATGAATAGATAAAACACACTGTGGTTTGCAGCGACAGACAGAGAGAAACTGAAGCTGATTATCAAATCCAAGAATGTGAAATCAGTACTTGTTTCATTGTGGATAAAAAGTGTCTGTGTAGATTCATTCTACACAGATTTATTTAGTCATCCACAAAGTAAGATGTCCAAAAAAAACCCAATAGAAACAAAATCCACTGTTCTTAAAATGAAGAGAAGACGTTTCACCATTCATCCGAGAGGCTTCATCAGTTCTATTTTGTGCTGGGGAATTTCCCAGCATTTAACCTCTGTCTAGACTTCAAGTCCAGTAGATTTTGTTTCTATTTTTCTTCGGTGTGTGCTTGGCGTCGCACGATCAATTCAGACGCACAGGTAATCATTTCCCCAGCTGTTTCACCCGGCTCTGTACTACAGACTATAGCGCTGTTTGAATGTGATGTGTCGTTCTCGCAATGAATCTTGGGGCTTCCCAGTCGTTCTTGTCGTCCAAGTCACCATCTGACGCGAACTCCCTCTGCCCTCAGTGTTCTTTTTTTTTTTGGAATCGTACTTTGGCCGTCAGATATTACGTCAAACGCATCATGGAAGACACAAGAATGCACGAGCACGCATTTTGAGGTAATCAATAACCTGTATCATCACTCACAACTGCTTTAAGTTTGGAGATGAGATGAGACACAACTACCTTTCATTACTCTTTAACCTCCTTACTTCCATACTCTGTAAAACTCTGTCAGTCTCCTCAGCCTCAGAGTTGGTGACTCTCCTCTATATTATGCAGTTAAGTATTAAGTGAAGGTGGAATCACTGTTAGAGCAGTTGGCAATAGAGTGAAGCAAAACAGAAATGTATTTATGTGAAACTGTCACAGATTATTGCTTCAAAAAAATCATCACTGTCGAGTACAACCCTATTAATTTGGATTGGCACAACATAGAAAATGAATGAATCAGTCAATCAAACAAAAATGAATATAAAAATTTTTTAATTCATAAAACAGGCGCACCAGGTAAACGCAACATCCTGGGTTTGAATTCGGCCCAGGAGTTTGGTCCTTTATATGTCATCCCTCTCTCTCAGTCTTTCCTGTCTCTCTCGACTTTGAACTGTCTAATAAAAGTGACAATAGCACAAAAAAAATATAAATAGCATGTCACCTGTGTCTGGCAGCCTGTGGAGTCCTTCACCATGGTTTTAGCCAGCGCTGCACTGGTGGTGAAACAGTGGAAGAAGGAGGGGATGATATTACAGAAACCGATGGCCAGCATCTCCTGGTTGGGACGCACCGTGTAGCCGTTCTTCTTTGCAAACATCTCCGACAGAGACACTGTGAAGGCAAAACTAAAGATAAAACAGAACTTTATTGCACTAGTCTTTGACCTCATCGACACACACACACACACACAGTGTTAAGCAGTACCTAATGACAGCCAGAGGGATGGCATCCAGCGCCACTCGTGGCATCAGGTCAAAACTGGGCACCTTGGGGGGGATGAACCCTGTGGGGATGTGACCGGAAACACTGGAGCCATAATGGCTGTTCAGGTCTCCAAAATGGCTGGCCAGCGTCGCTCCAGCCACGACTATCAGCTCAGTAGGCAGAGGGATCTTCAGACGATCCTTGTAGCGATCCTGGATCTCCTTCCCTGCCACTGTAATTCAAAATTCAAGGTGTTATTCCCAATCAAAAAAAGACAAAACAAACAATCAAACAAACAAAACGTTAGGAATTTGTTTCAGTGTATCATCAAAGGGTGTCAAGAAACATCAGAAATCAAAACAATATATATCTCGAGATGTGGATTACAGGGGAGCAGCTGTACTTCCAGAATTTCTGAATGTATAATTTATTTAAGTAATAATTATTAATAATTTACTTAGTTGCATGGGCGCTCTTTGATAGAGATCTCTATGGTCTAGGGTAAAAGCTTAGCATGGAAATTATTTATAGTATCAACAGCATATACCATGAATTAAAGGAAAAATCCACCTTAAAACACTTTAACACACTTTAAAAACAGGTATTGGTGATGTGTCTTTTTGGGACCATTTTGTTGTTTGGTGATGTATTTTTCTTGTTTTCGCAGATGCTGACCTGCCATTTTGCAGCGACGTTCAACAATCATACAGGGAGAAATACATCATAGAAGAGGCAAAGAGACCAATTTCTCCACCCACAGGAGCAGGAAATAGACCAGAATGCAATGCAGCATCAAGACAGGTTGTGTTTTTGAGCGAGGGGCGTGACTCTGACTGTTTCTCGACTGGAATAACTTGCTCTTTTGCTGTTACTATACTATCATTAAACACTATTCCTCTCTCAAGTTCACACCCGTACTCTGGGGGTTGACGAAAGGCATTCTGGGAAATATAGGAAATCACTAACTGCAGTAGAAGTAGACGAGGCAGGTTGAGGGAAAGTGGGTTCACCAAAAAAATGACAACACTTCACAAATAACAGTGTAAGAGGATCCGAAGGTGGATTTTTCCTTTACAATATACTGTATATAACGGATGTATTTACCTAAGATGGAGATACAGATGGCGCTGGTGATGAGGTCACACATGTTGGTGTTGTGGATGTTGGCGAAGATGTTGATCCAGGTGACGACGACCGTGCCGTAGCCCTGGTGCCGGGGGATCTTCAGACCCAGAAGGTATTTAGCCTGAACGGTCAGGATGGTGAACGAGGCTCCCGTGGCAAAACCGTCCAGCATGGGACCGGAGAGGTAGACGGAGACGAAGCCGAGCCTGAACACCGCCATCAGGACCTGGGGAGGAGGAAGAGGAGGGAAGAGGAGAGAGCGAGAGGAACAGGAGGGAAGGGAAGAAAGAGAGAAGAAAGAGAAAAAACAAAAACTAGGAGAAAGAGGAAGAGGAAAGATGGAAGTAGAAGTAGAAATGTGGTGAAAGACGGAGAAGACGGCACAACAGGGCATGGGAGGGAAATGCAATGAAGAGGAGCCGGGAAGGAAAAAGAAAAATGGAAAAGAGGAGGGAAGAAGAAGGGAAGAAGAGGAGGAGGAATAGACGGGAAATGAGACCAAAGCGGTATAAGGCAAGCGGAGTCACACAGGCAGACAGAGAGATGGAAAAGTAGAACGAGAGTAGAAAGAGAGACAGGATTAGAGGATGAGACTTACAAAGGTAAACCTACAGTGTTTTTAGCACAGCTGGTTTGTCATCCTCATTGCATCTGACCTATATTTCACCCAGTCTGAATGCAGGTCCCAGTTTTAATAAACGTACAATATTTCACTTTTAGATTAAAGGAACATATCAACCTTTTTTAGCAAAGTAGAAATTGCATCAAAATTGATAGAACTTGTCTCCTATACTAAAGATGAGTAAGTTAGCTAATTAGAGCAGAGATCCAACAGAAATGTCTAGTGAAGAGATAATATATCACCATGCTAAATACTAAAACATAATAATAAGTAAGTAAGTAAGTAAGTATGTAAAGTTTCATGTATATAGCACCTTTTAACACCAGAGTTACAAAGTGCTTCACAAAGACAAAAGAGCAGTATACAGAAACAAAACAAAACAGCAAGGACAAACTAATAATACTATAATAATACTACCTAATACTAAAAAGTAATACTGTTTTGTCATTTGCTTTTTTGGCTCGTGAGCGAGGCTTTTTAGCGTTTTTTTAGCTGAAAATGAAAAACAGACAAAAGGAAAGAGGGCAAAACAGTAGTGCAACAGTCAATTGGAACATGAATATAAAATGATAAAACACTGTAAAATTAAACTTAATAAAATGCCTGTTTAAATAAGTAGGTTTTAAGAAGTGATTTAAAATGGGAGGCTGAATCTAACTGATCCTTCACCTGGTAGATGCCAGCCAGGAAGGTGAGAGCAGCTGCTATGCTGATGGCGTAACACTCCTTGCCGCACGCCAGGCCCATCAGCTCCACGCCGCCCGACAGGTTGGTGCCGTCCGTCCCGTTCAGGATACCAGGACCCGGTGATTTGGTGCCAGAGTCTTCATTAGGGTCAAAACCTGCCAGATACACCTCCTTATCAACCACCTGAAGGCAATTAGAAAGCATCAGTAACAGAGGTGGGGACTCGAGTCACATGACTTGGACTCGAGTCACAGTTTTAATTCACTTGATGCATGAAGAGAAGACTTGAGACTTGACTTGACTTGGGTTCTGGTGACTTGGGACTTGACTCTGACTTGTACTTTGATGACTTGAAAAGGTTTCTAAAGTCTTGACTTGAGATCTTGTGTTTGTGTAAATGACTTAGATTGAAAGTGATGAGATTTGTTCCAGCAGACGACTGAATTTAAATTCTGTTTTCTGAATTTGTATGGAATGATTGAATTTATTGAAGTTGAAACTGACTATAGAAATCAAACTCATGATGCTCTTACAAAGTTTTTATCCTATTAAAACCATATTGCATTGAAAAGTCCTAGATATTTAGTTTTCTTTAAGATATTAAATTGATACTGGACTCTTGATTTGTTCTGGCTTGACTTGCTGTTCTACATTTAGACTTGAGACTTGACATTAATGACATGGACTTGACTTGGTAATCTACATTTAGACTTGGGACTTGACTTGAGACTTGTGGAAAAATGACCTTAGACTCCAGGTTATGAGGGGACTTCAGGCTAAACAAAGTGTTTGTTGGAGTGTATTTTCCAGAGAAATTCACCATCCATCAGCCTGGATTTGATAGCTTCTTTAAAAGTGTAATCATAATCGACCATTGCTTACGAACTTTCCCTCTCCCCCACCGATCAATTACCTGGCCGACCATGAGGCTCATGAGGCTGAAGATCCCCACTGAAACGTGTCTGGACGTCCCCATGAAGAAGTAGATGATGTTGGCGAAAAACGAGGTGTACAAGCCGTAGACGGGCTCCACTCCGGCCAGCAGGCAGTAGGCGATGGCCTGGGGCACCAAGATGATCCCCACGATCAGCCCGGACATCACATCGCCCCAAACATACTCCCGCAGCTTGTATTTGGGCAGCCAGCGCACCACAGGGAAGAACCCGGTTAAGGTGGCTCGGACCCGGGGGACGGAGCACGTCACCCCCCGCTTCAGCTTCGATTTCACGGCAGAAATCGGCGGTTGTCGCTGGCGGACGCGGCGCTCCAGGAGAGGCGGAAGGGCCGGCGGGGTTTCTGTGGCCTTGGCGGCCTCCTCCATTGCCTTGAGGAGGGAGGGAAGGCGGCGAGGTGAGAGGTTGAAGGTGGGGTCGGGGAGGAGGCGGTCAGCTGTTCTCCTGGGAGATCACAGAGACAGACGGATAGAAAAGACAGGGGAGGGAGAGGGGGAAATGGCAACAGACAGAGAGAGAAACAAACACAAACGTCAGTAGTCGTCATGAGACTCTTAAGTCATAGATATGGTTTCTTCCTCTCAGGGTTTGTTCACACCAAGCATGTTTGCAGCAGTTTAATCAAGTTCTGAACCGTTTACTCCTTTAGTTTGTCTAGGTGAGAACGATGACATTTGACCTCTGGTGGCGCAAATAACGGCACCGAGAGTCTCAGTCCTCTAACAAGAGAACTAACTACAGGAAACAATCCCAAAACGCAAGGTATTATGGGTAGAAGGAGATGGATGTTGACATCTGATAGCCAGCAGTTCCTCATGCTTGGAAAGCCCAGCAGAACAAATGTTGGCTTTGTGAATGTTGGCGAAGATGTTGATCAAGGTCATGATGGTGGCTCTAGAAAGAAGCCCTCGCTCTTTGATTCTGAGGGACTGACACCAAAACCTGACGTTTACTGCTGATGTTTTACATCCTGAAACATTTTCTCATATCAAACTCCACTGTAGCTGCTGGAAACATCTGGAGGTGACGTCACCTCGTCTACGATTGGACAGTTATCCACCAAGAAGAAAAATACAACAAACAACTAAACAACTAAACAACAACTAAAATGCAAAGTACATCACCAATACCTATTTTTTAACAGTGTTTTAAGGTGGAGTTTTGCTTTAAAGGCATACTGAATAGGATTCTGCCAGTTGTGGCTTGTAAACACAACTTTCAAAGTTGACCCCTCCTCCCTCGCTCAACAAGACATGAAGCCACGCCTCCTGAACGTGGTTTCCAGTACAGCGAAGCGAAACACCAAGCAGACAAGGCTCGTTCCAAAACGAGAGTGAATCTGTTAGCTTCAGAGCGACGCAGAGTTGGCCTGTTTTCTGTTGGACAGGTAGCTGCTGGTTAGCTTAGCTATCAGCTTTTCTACTACAAAGAAACTACGCTAACAACAGTAGCTAGCTGCAGCTCATATACACACTGTCTGTGTATATGTCCAGAACTCCAGTTCCTCTGTATCAGAGTTCAGACCGCTACCGCAGCCAGAGAGGCTTTTAGATATAAAAGGACTCAGCAGTGGTTTTGGTTGCAGGACTCACCTGCTGACAAAAGGTCGACGCCCAGACACGTCCCGAACATTCAGAAATAAGAAAGTCCAGGCAGAAGGCAGCAGGCTGTCTGCAGACACACACACTGTCACACACCACCAATGGGCCAGAAGGAATGACTGAGTAGGATCATTTTTGGATGAGGTTAAGCTATTTCAAAGGGGAAAATCCTGCTCTTCATGCCTTTAAGTTTAGTGTAAAAATATTTTTTTTATGCCCTATATATTTTCTGGCTGTAGGTGCAAGAAAAAAAGTGCAAAAAATGTAAAGACATCAATTGGAAAACACACCAGAGATTTCCCCTTGTGCTTCACAGTTGACTTTTTGCCAACTAAAGAGAAGGTCTATAGGTTTAATCTGTGCCTCATTTTTCTTCCTCTATATTTAACCCAGGAGCAAACATTATCCTTAAATAAATCCCAAAGGAGTTTATCATTTTCCTGTGTTTTTCGTCCAACATTAGACAGCATCATTCACCGCTCACTACCTTGACAGTGGAAACAGTTACTGCAAGGGAAACAGTGCAAATAGGTCAGTCAGCAACAAATATTCTTAATGGGTTCATAGTCCCACAGAGAGTCAATATAGTAATTTATACTCACTCTAATGACCTTTCATGCACTTTCCACCAATATGGCACCTTGTCATAAACTCTGATAATGGTCATTAAACACTGATCTCTGCCACCAGAACATGTTGTCTGGACAGAAACTATGCAATCCACACCTGAACCGTCTCCCTGGGCAAGAAACATCACAGATCCCGACTTCAAGGACTTAAACTCGAGTTCGACTAGTAGGGGTTTTTGTACTGAAGCTCCCAGTTACTAATATTCTATGCCGATATTCAATGTGTTTAAATCTCCCATTACTTGTATGACTTTGAGCTACAATTACCCATGCAATTGTCAAAAGTAACTTAATTTCTGTTAATTTAATGACAAACAACTGTTTCATGCCACCTAATATATAGTGACTATTTGCTAAATCTTATCTGCAAACCAAACTCCCTTCACTGGGCCAATAAAAATTATATTTCAATATTGGCCTCATTAAATGTCAGATTTCGGCAAGTCAGTGTCGTCCAGCTCTGATAAGATGGAGGCTCCTCTCTGAGTTCCCACGGAAGCCTAGTGAAACAAGCTAGAATTGACCTAAAGCAACACTGACACGGTTTCTCTCTCACTTTCTGAAATGAAGCCAACTGTTCGACACATTAAATTATTATTATTATTATTGTTCCAGAGGTCACTTGTTTTCAGTAGCAGCTGAGTCCCAGCAGAGATAACTGTCACAGAAACCATAAAAGAGACGTCTTATCGGCCTCGGCCATCGTAATCACATTACACTGGCATGTGCTGTGATTTAGGCTTCCTGTGGCGGCGCCGTCAAACAGCCTCCGCTGCCCTCTGATTGGCTGATACGGCAGGGGATGAAAAAACAAACAACCTTCTGATGGATAATTTATATTATATTTCTTGTGCTTTTGTAGGATGCAGTAACGTGGTATTGGTTTTGCACTGATGTGTGTCTCTGGTTTCATCATTTGACGTCTCTGTTGTAGTGATTTGTTGTGTTTTTTGAATCCTGTCTGCAAGCCACAATTTCCTTGCAGTGTTAAGTTTCCTTGAGTTTTGTTGCTGCGAAACCTCAAATCTCCCGAATGTGAACTTTTCAGGAACTAAGAAAAACAGCCTTGGTGTTCAGCTTGACCACCTGGCATTTTTGACTTTATCCAATGGGGATTCGGTTTCATAAAACAAAGGGTGGTCGAATGTTATAAACTCATAGGGTTAACCCTAAGAACATGTAATACTTCAATTAAAGTTAAAAAAAAAATTGGAGCTACCAGGTTTTCACACAACAACAGCGATATGCCACATATGCCTTCTAAGCCTTACACTGCACATTTATTTTGTGTCCTAGATATATAAGACACCAGACAAGAAGTTGATGCATATGAGTCTGAGATCCGCAAAAATCCTACCTGAATTTCTTATATAACAGACAAAAAAATACTGGAACACAAGAATAATGAACCTGTGTGGCTTCAAGGTGCAACACATAAAACGAAAGGCCTGTTTGTCTCACACACACACAGCATGTTTCACATCAAAGACCTTTTACATCAACTGAAGAGCTACAAGGCAGCTTTGTTGAACACTTCAGCCAACAGATGAAAACTCTCCACCTCAACACGCTTTTCTTCACGGTAGAAAGAAACACACACAGCTGATGAACTGCTGAACACAGCAGGAGTCGCACCGCAGACCCTTTAGAAACAAAAAAATATTTATTTCACTGTCAGCCCCGAACAACACCGACCACAACCGATTAAAGCCGTTTCTGTGACCGTTTCTAATCGATGTTCTCCTCCCTTCATCATGTGAAGCTCCCCGCCGCTGCTTAGAAATGACCTTAATGCTTCCTTTCAGGGGCGGAGCTTAGCTTTCCTGCATATGGGTGCAAGCTAAAGTTGAGATCTTTGTCTACCCAACATTATAGGTCGAAAAGGGCAAAAATAATAACTTATCAGCAGACTGAAATTACAGTTAAAGGTCATTTATTGCGCTACAGAAAATGCAGCATTAATTCTCAGTGAGCTGCCAAAACTACAATGTGAGCGTTTAGTCAAAATTTGGCGTATTTATTCACTAGTTATTCACAAACAACTTTTTTTTCCCCAAATCTGCCATATTGCACCAAACCTACAACTTAATATTTCTAGATTTTATCTTAAATGTGTCAAATTCGTCAATGACTGTGTTGATAAAGGTTATGAGAGTGAATTAGCAACGGAAAATAGTCAATCATTGTTCATAATATGCTTATTTAACTCATGAGTGATTTTTACCAATGCTATTATATTCCAAGTGATTCTCTACACTGTTGACCATTCAGATTCCACTTATGCTTCCTTTAAATAATAAATAATACATTTCCTTTAAAGACTTTGTTGTTGAGCTGTTGAGTCTATTCTTGACATTTTCTATCTGTGATGGACTTAGGACTGAATGCCCTTTAACACAAGCATGTGTCAAAGGGCTTTACATACCAACATTTCTTTACATACCAATATACCAATATTTCATCTGATTGGACCAGTCCAAATACTCAAATTCTCCAAAAACGTACTAGTCTACTGACACTGGGTATGCTGTGCAAGCAGAATCTCCATTGTAAACCACATCAGTAAAGATATGGCATGACCTCACCATAAAATCAGTCACACTTTCAGCACAATCATCACATCTTGAATGAATGAATGAAACCTTTATTGCAAATCTTGATAACCAAAGAAAAATCCATTCAACTTGCTCAAGAGTCAACAAGAAGCATTCTTCACACTCCAGGTTAACTGTGTGGCTGGTATTGATTTTGGGAGCAAAAGGTTTGGAAAAGATTACAATTTTGATCAGAATCTCAAATTTAACTGGAGACAGGTACGGGGTTTTAAGAAGCTGCAATGTAACAGAATAACATAAAACAAGGAATTTTAGTGATTGTTGAGAGGCTTTCCAACTTTTTCAGCCTAAGTACCAACTTTGAGAAACTCAGTGGTCATCACATAAACAAACTATTTCTCTAATCATGTTCTATCTCTGGTTCCAACTTCCAATTTCAAGAAAAACTGGACCAGTTAGAACCCAAAATGCACTCACCTGCAGAGTCAAAGGCTTTTACTGCGAGTCTCTGATGTATCTGAGTTATGTCTCTTCTGTCTGTTCTCCCCTTCATGCATCTGAGCCAAGACTTCACTGCTGGCTCCCTGTCATCGGCTCAACTTCTTCTTCTTGTTCTCCGCCTTTCTCTCTCTCACTCTCTCTCTCGCTCTCTCACTCTCTCTGTCTCTCTCCCACCCACTTGGCAGGAGTGGGTGGGACTTGTTGTCACCTTTAGGGTTAACATGAAAGCGTGCGTGTGTGTGTGTGTGTGTGTGTGTGTGTGTGTGTTTGCTAAAGAGAACTCCCTTGGGCAATGTAGTGCGGATCGGGGCAAGAGGTTAAACCAAGTCAATCTTTTACTGGATCACAAGGCTTATCTGCCCTGTTGGGGTGTTGCACTGTGATCCTGTTTTCAAAGTGAAACTGAACACAGGCTCATATATCAGCGTTTAAATGTCCTATACAGTGACTGGCCTAGATAGCAAATAGTAGATAAGGCTTAGCTGAGGTGCAAAAAGCAAAGAGAGGGTCACTGTTATCTGTCTGTGAGAGTGTGTACTTACAGCAGAGGTCAGTGACATCGTTTTGTGTCTTTTCTGTGTGATAGAAATACAGAATTACACCTAAAGACTTAAAGAACTTGAACTTGAAGAGTCAGCTTTTTACCACAGCGGTCTTCCAGAACCAAATCGACCCGAGACACTTCACTCCTCTAAACCTGGGTGCTATCATGCTTCATCGCGGTTTGAAAAAACATTTTTTTCTACAAATCATGCCTGTTCTGTGTTGAGCCATAACTATTTCATAAACGAAGGTAAAAGTTGCATGATTGTGAAAATCATCTTATAATCTGCGTCTTGCAAGCAAATAAATTCTACTTGACATGTCTAACTTCTAACTATCTTCTGGGTCACTGCTGCCATCTTGGCAACTTTGTCATTAGATGTAGTTTTCAGACCCTCTTGGCAACTTTATTTCTCAAAAGCGACCAGCAACAAATCTAGTGACTTTTTCTGACCATAGGGAACGATGTTAATGTGTTGAATCCTAAAGTATTTGGCAATAAATTGGCACGGCTGATGCCAGTTTGCTCTACTCGTTCTACTCTAGCAATTCAGTGCTTCCCACACATAGCATAAACCCTGAGAGTGGGGACTGATATGCAAATTTGTTTGTGACGTCTAGCGACTTTTTGAGCTACTTTCCTTGGAAAAGAGTTGGCATCACTGTTCTGGGTTCTTCATGTCTTAGTTTGCACAGCCTGCTGGATACAGTGTTGTATGTCTTTTTATGACTGTAAAACAACACACACTCATTTTATAATGAAACTCATTATTGTATAAGCAGTGTTTCTATGTATGAATGTAATATGCTATAAACTGTTTGCAAACTTTTCAGTAGCTAGCATTACAGTTACTCTAGGCAACTTGGTTGATCCAAATAGCACCGAGAGGTAAGTGACTGAGAAATTAGAACTTCAGTACCCAGAATTCCTGCACAGTGAGGTCAGTGAACGTCTCACAGCAGCTCATGTTCACCAAGCGGCCGGTCTGTGATGCTTTATACCAAAAGAAACCAAAGAGACGAGAGAGGAGAAGATCTAACGTTGGTGAGTCCAGCTTTCTCTGGACGGAGCGCTGCTCACTGCTGTTTAGGAGACAGTTTGGATTTCACTCTCAAGTCTGGATTCATCTCTTCCTGTGGAGGAGGAGAGACCAAACCTGACAGCAGAGTTTAATCTGGGAAAATAGAGAGAATCTATGGGGTCTCAATTAGTGGGGATGGGACGCTCTTCTCTGTTAAAGCCCCACTTTGTGATGACTGATAAAAAAAGGTGTTTTTTTTTTTTTATGCTGTATCTCTTTATTGATCTTATCTTGTTATGCACTTTGTATTGCAATCATGCACTAAAGGTGCTATATAAATAAAGTTTATAAAGCAAAGGAGTAGAGACTAGGGCTAAAGACAAGACAGTTTACTGTGTCACAGTAACCTACATTTGGAAACAAATCCACCTTATCACACTATTCACTTTTACTGAGAACATTACTGAATGGATCTACAGCCACACCACAACAAGCTTTTTTTTTTTTTAGGTTTTTCTAGCCTGATTGTTATAGATTCAGCACCCAGCCATGTTATTTCTAGTAGCAGCTAGCGTTAGCATGTCATCATTAACATCAGTGTGTTTGCTGGCTAGTTAGCTAGCTAACAGTTTGTTCAGGTTAACTGAGCTGACTCTTCTCAAGCTACAACTCAGAGTGTTAAACAAATCTACCTCAGGCTATCACATTATTTGCTTTTACATAACACTACTGAATTGAACTGCAGCCACACCACAACAAGCTTTTTCAGGTATCTGACTTTCCTTGTCCAACTGTATTCAGTCACACAGCCAATTCTCCAATAGACCTGACAGCACCAGCCATGGATAGGCCGACTGGGAGAGCAAGGATTGTTGCATTAAATCTGTTGTATTGGTAAATTTAAAGCAAAAGGTGGTGTAAAGTTCAGGTCTAAAACTGGCACTTAACGTTTATTAGTTCAACTATTTAAGGCGTGTGTACTTTACTTTGTGTCAATTTGTTTGAATTTCAGGAATGCAAACGAAGTCCATTCGATTGAAGTACACATAAAATACCCACAGTATAGTACATTTATCTGTTAAATCATATCTGTGTATTTATCTATTTGACAAGTAAACTCTTGTATAACTAGGTCTTTATTTGTTCTTGTTCTTTTTTGTATGTTTGTTCCTTTGTTTACTATTCGTCTGGTTCTTTTGCTGAGAAACAGGTGAAACCGGAACGCACAGTTTGGTTTGATTCACCTGTAGGAACAGGAATTATCTTTTAATACTGATATGGCATAATGCTCAGAAATATCTCAGTCTCCAAAGCGTTGTGATTAAAGTATAAAAGAGGAATCAAGTAGGAGAGTAGAACGGACTAATATTCCATGCACCAGGGTTTGCAACAAAACTGTGAGTGTGTGTGTGTGTGTGTGTGTGTGTGTGTGTGTGTGTGCGCCCGCCTGCCTGTGTGCATTGTGTGTCAGTATGCCGGGGTGAATGGCATCATTGTGGATGTTGGTATGAAGACGTGGCAGCCAGCTTCTGTCTCTTCCTCTAATACACTCAGTCACAGTTTACACTTGAGTCGCATTCACAACACACTACACACAACGTTTCAAGGGAGGGGCCTGCTGTGTGTGTGTGTGTGTGTGTGTGTGTGTGTGTGTGTGACATATGACAGTATCCAGCACAATACACTACCAAACCAAACCCCTTAATTTTATCCATGAAATATCCTTAATTTCACGGATAAAATACTTGTTTCATACATTACATAAACATTAATTATCCATTAAAAATAACAGCTTTAAAAAAGGAAGGTTAGTATCAGGGGTATTTAGAAATTAAGGGATTTTTCATGCTGTTTGTGCAGGTTTACAGGGTTATTAACAAGTTATTAATGGAAAGTTCCTGTCTCCCTGAATTTTACATTAAATTAGAAAGTAAGGCGTCAAACATTAAGGGGTGTTTAAGGTTTTTTTTGATGGGGTCTCCTCCATTAATAACTCCCTTTAGGGGATTTTGCATGAATTAAGGGGTGAATTAATGTGAATTAATGAAAATGTAAGGTTATTTTAAGGGATTACTGGTTCGTAGAGATAGCTTTAACTGCTCTTGCACCCACTTGCACGCAACAAAGCCCTTCAAAACAGACTGTATTCTCTCTCTTGACAAAAAGCAGACAAAACAATAACAAAACAGTATGTGGTATCTTCTTCTCTTTCATCTTTGTTGACCTTTTTACCTCAAAGCAAAACCATTCAACCTGTCATATCACATGAGAGGATTACTGCACTGCCCCTTTAAATCCACCAGCCCCATCCGTCTGTCTGCATGTCTGCCTCACCGCCTGTATGCTACATTAGCCACAGGGATGTAGTTTGTTTTGTTTTGTTTCTGGTTAATTGTAAGAGACTCACCCAGGGAGAAGCAGCAGCATGGAGGCGAACCAGAGGCGACATCGGCCATGCCTCCCTCACTGGTGCCTGCTCATCCACCATCTATCTGTTCCTCCACCGGTGTCCACTCTGCTGCTTCAACTTGACTGCCTGGCTTCTTCCTGCTTCCTACTGCAAAGCATGATGGGAGCAGCAGCTGCCCCCGTGCCATCCTGACACTTGCCTCGACGCCCACCAATTGGGGCCGAGGGGAGCGAAGGGGGAGGGGAGAGAGGAGAGAGGGAGACGAGACGGAGGGAGGGAGGGGCTGGCTGTAGATGGTGGTTGCCATGGTGACTAATGCCCCCGCTGGTGTGTGTGTGTGTGTGTGTGTGTGTGTGTGTGTGTCTGACGACAGCTCTTTCAGTTTGAAAATCATGAAACACATCATCTGAATCATCTGAAATATTCTGCTCTACTTTTACATCACACATTGTTTGTAATGTTAAACGTCATAAGGAAGAGCGATATAGTGATTTTGCATTTAAAATAATAATCTGTGACATTTTCATATGAATAGTGTCCGTTTTGCTAGTCTATATCACCGATTGCTGTAACATAATCAATATATCGGATTAGTGATTCTACACCCAGCTCATGAAAGCTTTTACATTTGCATGTGAAGTTGGTCAGGTTTCTCTCCTCTGGCACACAGGAAGTGATGCGTTTTGCATTTCTGGCAGCAGCAACAGCAAATTTGTTTGGAATAAACAGAAGAAGAACTGAGTAGTTAGCATGAGCAACGATAACACAGACAACAGACAAAGAAAAGAGCGCCACCTACAGAAACTCAAACAGAAACTCAAACTGCATCAACAGAAAATCCAAGCTCCGCCCATAGTGTTTGATTGACAGGTGATCTCTAGGAAGTGCACTGCAGAAACACCACAGCAATGAGCGCTTAGCAACAAAGATGCCACCAAAATGAAAGAACAAAACAAAACAGGAATCTTGCAGATTAGTCGACCACTTTAAGAGCTTTATAGACAAACACTTATCATTTCACAGATTCCCACTGAAAAACATATTAGAAATGAATGGATCTCAAGAATCCACAGGGATATAGGTTCACATTTTACAGTAATTTAGCCCTCTATAGCTAACTGGGTAGCTAGCTAGCAGCTAGTTAGTAAGCTAGCTAACTTTCCTGCTAAATTAAAGCTGTCATAGTTGTGAGTTGAGATCATTTGAAATCTGTTAGATCCACCTGAAGTCCTCACTGATGTGTTGAATATTTATGCCAATCTTACAGATAGTTTCCCATCTCAAGTGTGACTTTAGTTCAAAATGGCCGCCGTGGGAATAAATTGAAAGGCTTTCCATGTGGAGCACAGGAGATATAAATGGACCTTAAACATACTGATGCAAGATATTTTCTGCCTTTAATCATGTGTTGCTCTGTGCTGTAACAATCCACTACTTTTACCACCTTAAAATCATATACACTCCCATTATTTATATAAATTAATACATTTGTATATATATTAGTAAGCATATTAGGCCACTGCTATATTGTATTAGACTATATACACAAAATTGTTTCTGTAAAAGGTAGTTGTGTCATTTATATTTTTAACTTTTGGTGTGTTAGACCACTGAGACACCAAGATGCCCCTTCATTCATCATATTAATTCATTAATTAAAGATGTGTCAAATCATCATAGTTACTAAAATATTGCTGCCTACAATGTTTGGCAAATGGCATATTTTTTCCTTGCTAGCATTAGATTACAAGTCTGGTCTGTCATTTATGACTGAGCTGAAAAATCAACATTAGCCATATAATATTTCAACTTCTTTACTCCACCTTGACTTCCAGCTATTTTAAGCATTCGGCTAAAAATAACTTAATTGTCCTCATAGGAAACTTTATTTAAGACTAGGTCACGTGTGTTAACGTAGGTCTGTGTTAATCACAAGGCCTTATTGATCTGGATAGCTGATGTGATAACTCTGTTAGGATTTGGATTCAAATTTAGCATTAATTTTATATCTGTTTATTTTACATGATGCTCTTATCCATCATGACTTACAATGAGTGCTGTGAGTTTTCACTGACTGTAACATTTCTTTGTCAAATTCCAAAACACCACAAAGTTTAACATGTAAATTTGACAGTTAAGATATACTGCTAGTGCTCTCCACTTCCACAGTTGCAGTAACGATTAAATACTTTTGTACATTTTATATTAAAGGAATACTTTGCCGATTTTCAACCAGCTTTGTATCATTACAATGTCGGTAGTATATGCAAATGAACAATGTTTACCTTCCCTCCATGCCTGCACTGAGAGCTCTCCGTTCATTTGCCGTATGACTCGTATGGCTCTCGATCCGACTGTCCGTGGATGCGGGCATACAAAAATGAGTAAGTACAATCTGTAGTTCGAATAACAGCCATGCGAGCCGGCGTAGCTTCAAAATCTGTCGTTATTCCGAGAACCAATGACGTCACTGGTTCGCGGAAGTACAACAGATTTTGAAGCTGCGCCCCAGAGACACAGAGAACATTAAAAAAACCTGTTGTTGTTTTTCACACTATATCCCGATTTCGGATAGATAGAGATATGGTTGAAAATCGGCAAATTGGTCCTTTAAGTTTTGCCACAGACAAATGCTTGAGGGAGGTCAAGTGGAAAGTACATGGCTCTGCTTCCTGTTGCCTAGACTGTGGAGGTGAGCAGCAGAGAATCATGATAAAACTCCCTTTTTAATCTCTGTTTCAATCCCTCTTAGTGTTTATAGGTGTGTATCTTTCTCTCTCCCTTCAGGCGGTGCTATACTGTGAGAAAACACCACATCACACACAGTTGAATAGTTTAATTTCAAAAGGCAAATATATTCACATACACATACAGTGTCCTTTTTTTTGGATATTTCCAGTGAACTGCGCAAACCTAATAGCTCCATAAAGTATTCTGTAAAATAAAGGTTTGATTTACACATTTACACACATGCATCAGCTGTCAATTACAGTGAAAAAGGAAAAGTGAAAAATTAAAGGTCTTGCAGAACATCAGCAAGAAACAGCAACATCTCATCTAAGGTAATATATTATACTGGAGTATTTAGACCAGACCTGAGTTTCGGTCAGTCCAGGATCTCAAGCTCCTCTAGTGAATCCACATGATTTTCCTTCTGCACATTCCTCACTGATTCAATCCTTGATGTGCTGCCAATCCAGGTAAAAAAAAAACATCAGTGAAGAAAATGGTCAAAACTGATAAAATAACCTTTCAGAAAATGTTACGGAAAAGGTTGAAGATGCAAAAAGCAGCGTCTGAGTGAAGGTTGAAACACAGCAGAGCTCCTCTTGCTTTACAGATACAGTCTGTTGATAGATATCACAGTTCTGGGCAATGTTTCTGGTTTGGGATTTTAGTAAACAATGAAATATGTATTCAAACATTAAGGGCATGAGCTGATTGGCTCCCACTCACAACTCTTACCCCATTTGCCTCATGTTTCTTTTTCATTTGACAAAAAAAAATTGAGAGTGTTTGAATGATAGTTGACAGTTGTAGAACAGTTTTTTAATGGTAGATCGGATTTGTTTGTATATCTAACATTTTAAATCTGCATTTAGTTGACTAACTTGACTAATTTACAGACAGATTACAACAGAATAAGCTCAAAGCATAAGCGTTTTCGACTTGGACGTTTTCCCATCATTTTCCATCCTTCGATCGATCTGACCAAAATCTCCTCAGTTGCTTCACTACACAGCCACTTAACCCCAAATCAACCCCAAAAGCACCTAAAGCATTTCCATGTTTTCAACATATTGACACTCACTCTGTAATGAGACATGTACATATTAGATATTCAGTTTACCCATGACAACTTTCACTGTTTATTTTGCATTACTTTAAGCAGCGGTGCATGTAGACAGGCAGCTGCAGCCGGAAGGCAAAGAGGAAACAAGGAAGAGCTGAAGAGAGGCAGAATCAAGACTGTACCGGAGATAGAGGAATGACTTCAGGTCATTTTCAGCAACATGCCTCATTACACAGCGAGCGTCAATATGTTGAAACAGTTGCAAACGTGCAAAAAGGAGCATCTGCGTGAACGGTGAAACACGGAGCTCCTCTTACTCAGGCTTATACAAATACAACATGTGGACAGATTGCAAAATAATCTGAAGCATGTGTTTTTTTCAACATATTGACTCTGTAATCTCACTCGTCATCTCACTCTGTAATGAGACATGAATATATTAAATTTTCAGGTTATCTATGACCTAACAACTAAGACAACTTGGGGTGTTTTCAGGGTTGACAATTGGAGCAAATGTCAACCCCGAAAACACCCCAAGTTGTCTTATTCCAGCGTCTATAGGACTCAGCCCCAGAGGGACACCAGATGTCTGTGCCATTACTAGCGTCCCAATGGCGGCTCTACAAAACTCAGCTATCAAGAACTTCATTTAGCATCCTTGGTGGCTCAAACTTTCATTTAGTGTCCTTGGCCTTAGTGTCATGTCCACGCCACCATAAAAGTTCCAATAATAAGTCTTCCAATAATAAGACCACACTGATGACGCCGAGCCTTCAGAGTAAAGCTTGCTCTGCAATATACCAAAACCTGTGAGAGAGAACGGGGGCGCTCAAAGCTTTGCAGGGTTAAGAAGTGACTTCTGGATGACAGAAAAGTTTATACTTTGTCTAAAACATTCTATTTAACCTGACAGGTTACAGGTCAAGTATCGTCATGCCTTCGAAAATGTGGAAAAATATTGTGACGTGATATTTTGTCCATGCCACCCTCAGCCCTAGGAGTCCTGATGTGACGTGACTCCATGCCAGAGTTTCCTGCTGAGCCTCTGGACGTTTCTTAGGCCAAATTCAACAAAACGTCTGCAATGGAAGTTTCCCACCTGATAACCTCAGTGACACTCCGGCTCTCTGTCCACATCGGGTTTGTAACTGAGGAGTCACCCTGGTTACATCAGATCTTCTATATCGGTGATGTATTAACCCCCAAGTGGAAAGATAATTCATCATATTTGTCAACTGAACAGATACCAGGCAGTTATTCATGTTTAAAATGCCACTAATATGTACTGTTACACATTAATAGTACACATTACTGTACTGTTACCATCTGTATAGCAATTAGATGTAACAAGGACTACTAATGAATGTTTTTGAGAAAATAAAAGCTTTAGTTTTAGAAGGGCCAATGGATTTTGGGAGTCTAAGAAAAGGCCAAAGAGGTAAATATGATAATTCCTAGTGTTTCCTTGCATGATTTAGAAATTCTATCAACACTGGTTTGTACAGAAATTGAGTCTAGGAGAAGTCATGGAGACACATTTTGAGAGCTGAGATATTTCAGTTCTGAAATTCAAAATAGCCGTCAACTGGCCTTTCTAGTGTTAAATGAATGAAACATTAACATCAGGAACAAATTGAAGAAGACTGTCTGCACTTTTTTTCAAAAGATTTATCGATGTGCAGATATTTTAATAGATAATTGTCAGAGGTCCCGAGTCCCAAGTCTCATGTCAAGTCTCAAGTCTAAATGTAGAACAAGTCAAGCCAGAACAAATCAAGAGTCCAGTATCAATTTAATATCTTAAAGAAAACTAAATATCTAGGACTTTTCAATGCAATATGGTTTTAATAGGATAAAAACTTGGTAAGAGCATCATAAGTTTGATTTCTATAATCAGTTTCAACTTCAATAAATTCAATCATTCCATACAAATTCAGAAAACAGAATTTAAATTCAGTCGTCCGCTGGAACAAATCTCATCACTTTCAATCTAAGTCATTTACACAAACACAAGATCTCAAGTCAAGACTTTAGAAACCTTTTCAAGTCATCAAAGTACAAGTCAGAGTCAAGTCCCAAGTCACCAGAACCCAAGTCAAGTCAAGTCTCAAGTCTTCTCTTCATGCATCAAGTCGAGTCTCAAGCAATTAAAAATGTGTCCCCACCTGAAATAGCTGAAACAGCGGTTGACGGACATTCACCCTGCTGACATCAAGAAATCCATGATTGAATTCGTCTCTCCTGGATGAACTGTACTGCTTCATTTTCTCAGAGATTCAGATATGAGACTTAAAGCCCCAGATAAACAGTTCTGCTGACTCTTGGCGGCCAAATCCTTACCTGACGTTGCTGTGATGTCACTGGAAAACACCGTGTTGGACGCCGTCTGCTACACAAACACTCATTAGGCCATGAGGTTATATCCAGATGCTGTGTTATTTGCTGGCATAATGATCACACTCTTAAAGCCACTGGGACACCTGTGCCTGGTTTTTAGGCCCTGCAGCTCCTCACAGCACTGCCTTCTGGGTAGAAACGCATCAGGGGATGAAGGTGATCCTGTCATGACGTCCAAATGTTTAAAAAAATGCGAAGCAATTCACCTCACAGCAGTGCAGAGCAACCAAAAGCCTTGATTAGAGGTCAACTTTGTGACAAGCAGTGGTGGAAAGCAGAGATGGGGACGTGACTTGATGCATGAAGAGAAGACTTGAGACTCGACTTGACTTGGGTTCTGGTGACTTGGGACTTGACTCTGACTTGTACTTTGATGACTTGAAAAGGTTTCTAAAGTCTTGACTTGAGATCCTGTGTTTGTGTAAATGACTTAGATTGAAAGTGAAATGATATTATTATTATACAAATTATATAGTAAATTATATATTAGTATATATAGTCTGTGCTACACTTATTCTTAGTAACCTTGTACGTACATATACTTCTTAATACTTCACATCAATCTTCTACTTATTAACTTGTGTTGACAGTGAACCGTCCGTCTGCCAAGAAATGTAAATGTTTAAATAAGGTTAGTTATAAGAAGGGGAAAGTCATGCACACACAGCGTCTGCTTTCAGGTCGCTGCTCACTTTAATCACTTTGAGAAAATTTAAAGACATTAGTGTTTGAATAAAGTTTAGCTATAAGACAGGAGATCCCACGCTTGTTATGAGGCATCCTGTCGACTCAGCAGGATAACTCACCTGCCATGTTCTCCTATGAGAGTCACGGGTTGTTTGTATTTGGCTCTTGACTCTTGTTTCATGCATGGATGGATTACTGAACGGGCCAAGAGCTCAGGGCCCCCCTGAGCCAGAGCCTGATACATGATGATGCTGTCACTAACTTTACATTTACTGCCCAGTCGAAGGGCTTAGTCATTTATATCAACACCAAAGCCCCAAAACCCCCCCTATAATAACCTAAACATTAGTTTTGAAGGTGTCACCATGGCTCTGTCACAGTGAGTGTTCCCTTCAGTTTATCTATAGCACTTTAGCAGTAAAGCGCTGCATTATTGTCCAAAGGCTTCGTAATGTAAAGTCATGGCTTACAAAGACCCCAAAATGTTGTTTTCCACTCCTGATCTGTCAGTAGAAAACCACTGACTCATATACCATGCAGCTGCTGTGTGGCCACACAGTAGATTTTGGGACATTGCAGGCAATCAAAGGCATTTTGCACTTTAAAATATGTTTTTTAGGCCTAGAATAATATGTGTTTGCACCTTGTAATTCCTTTGTAATTGTTTATTTAGTTAAGCCATAAATGCAATAACAAAAAAAGATAATAGGCATAGCAATATTATATACGCAATGAGGGCATACAATAGTTTTTTATGTTCATCTCACTTTGAAAATGAATTTGGGTTAGGGCTTCCACTTTCATGTCCATTCTCACTAGATTAACGGGTGTGTTGGGAAGACTATTTCATGATTCGTTTAGTCTTCAGAGGTCTACCTGCTGTTTAATTTGCAACATGACTTGCATTCAGTTGTTAGAAGTGACTTAAACGGATTCCCAAATTATATTCAGATAAGTGTTTTACTGACGTGCTGCTGGCTTTGAGTGTTTAAATTCTGAGCTGTAAATCCTGAGTTGAGATTCAGGTGATATTGTGCGATTGGCTCTGTGTATACGTGTGTGTGTGTGTGTGTGTGTCCGCTCTCTTTTCCACTGTATGTCCTGTCACTCTGCTGTATATTATCTAATGTGTACAGCGGTGGAAAAAGTCCTCAAATCCTTTACTTAAGTAAAAGTAGCAACACCATAATGGAAAAATACTCCATTAAACATAATGGGCATAAAGTTATTATCTTGTTATCTGGAGAAAACTAAACTTTGTTTTATAAAGATAATGAATGAATTTCTATTGTTCCACTGATCACACTGACATGATGTCATGCTGCCTGACTGAAGATGCCTGAACACCGACAGGTCGGCCAAATGCAACATTTAGGTTTTGAATACTTTGCTTTCCTTTAGGATGTTAGTTCCAAACAGAAAATTATCTTGTTATCTTGAGAAAACAAGTTTTGTTTTCCCGAGATAATGAGAAAATTATTTAATTATATCCCGAGATCATAAGAAAATTATCTCATTATCTCAGGAAAACAAAATGTGTTATTTCAAGATAATGACATACTGTAAATAACTGGATATCTCGAGAAAACAAAGAAAATGAACTCAGTGTCACGGGAAAACAGCATAAATAAAATGTATGAATATATGTTTCTGTCCAAATCCCTGATTTAAACAGTAAAGAAAACTCTCTGTGACCTGCAGCTGTAGCATGGAGTGACAGCGTAATCTATTTCTACTTTTTCCAGAAAGTAGACCAACATATCAGCAGAGAAACATTGCCGGCATAAACATGTGAGGAAGCAGATCCTGTGTGTACATACTGAAGCTTATCACAGTGACACGCTCCACATAAGTTTACATAATCAATTCCAATGTGCTGATTAATAAGGCGTGACCATTGCTTGATCGTATCTAATCACTGTTTAAAATGTTGTACACGTTTGATAATATTGTTCCTTTATTACTCAAACAAAACATTTAAACACATTTGCAGGTCGCCAGGGGCGTCTGAATAAATTGATACATGTTTGAATATCTCCAGATAATGAAAAAATAATGTCATTATCTCGGGAAAACAATGTTTGGTTTTCTCAGGATAATTACACTATGCCCATTACTTTATTTGGAGATAATGACAACCTTCAACATTATGTCGTTATCTCAGGAAAACAAAATGTGTTATCTCCAGATAAAGACATAAATAACTCAATATCTCGAGAAAACAAAGTAAATTAACTCACTATCACGGGAAACGGCGTAAATAAAATGTATGAATATATGTCCTCAATGGGCTTCCGTACTCTTTAAAACCTACTACTCACCTTGTTATGTGGCCCATTTTAGGTCCTGCACCTAAAACTCTCCTCTTCCTCTCTCTCTCTCTTTCTAACTCTCTCTCCCTCTCTCTCTCTCTCTTTCTAACTCTCTCTCCCTCTCTCTCTCTCTTTCTAACTCTCTCTCTCCCTCTGTCTAACTTTCTCTCTAACGGTCTCTTTCTCTCCCTCTCTCTCCTGTCTGTCACCACTTTCTCTCTATCCTCTCTCTGTCTCTGTCTCTCTCTTTCTCTCTCTCTTTTTCATGTCTCTCTCTCTCTTCCCTTCTCTGTCTCTCTCTTTCTCTCTCTCTTCTTCATGTCTCTCTCTCTCTTCCCTTCTCGCTCTCCTTTCCCTGTCCCTCTTTCTCTCTCTGTCTCTTTTCTCTTTCAATTCAATTCAATTCAATTCAGTGAGCTTTATTGAAATGACGTACAGGTGCACATATTGCCAAAGCATCATTTTAAACATAAATGAAATAGAAATAAAACAAAGTAAATAAAATAGATTTGGGAGAGTTGAAGTCTCAGCTGTGTGAAAGTGTCGGCCGACGCTCTCTAGCAGAGCTGAAGGCGTCAGGATGGACAGAGTGTTTTGGTCCGGACGGTTCCTCCTAAAGGCAGCTGAGGGACGGATGTCTGCCCTCTAGTGGAGGATTGTGGCGGGGCGACAGCTGCAGACGGTCTCTGACACAAAGGGATCCTGGCACCGGGGTGGGACGGCGGTCGGCGGGACAGAGGTTTTCGGCCGGTTCGGGGACTAATGCGGGGCCCGGAGGAGACCTTTCCTCTTGAGGGTTTTATTTCTGGTCCCAAATACAAAAAGATGAGGAAGCCGGTACAGACACGGTGCAGAACTTTGTGTATTAGATTAGATTAGATAAACTTTATTATCCCACATGGGGAAATTCAATGCGGTGAGACAATAGAGAAACATGGAAACACAAAAGACAAAATGTGTTCTTGTATTGAAAATGTCCGTCAGAGAGTCCATTTGGGTCCCGGTGGTTTTACTCCCGGTGGACACGATGTTCCTCATCTTTTTCTACTGTGAGCTGTTTGTGTTACCGTACCAGCAGGTAATACAGGAGGCTAGAATGATGCTCTCTAGGAATGATTTATAAAACAGTTTTAAAAGTTGTCGGTCTACTTCAAAGGAGGCCGGTTTTCTCAAGAAGTAGAGCCTCTGCTGTGACTTGTTCTGGGTGTGACCAACGTGTTGCTCCCATTTCAGTTTGTCATCAATGAACACTCCAAGGCACTTGTATTCTGAGACCATCTGGATGGGATTGGAGGAGCAGGGGCTTAGTTTAAGACTAGTCTGAGCCTTAGACTGGTCTTATAGTCTAATTGATACTGTCTGTTGGCAGCTTGAGTTAAAGAACTTTGTTGCTATGGCAACGAGTCGGCCAAAGTGGGAAGTTTAAATCCTGTAGTCCGAGCACGAAACGAACACATCCACTCCTGTCGTTAGCTAGAAGCTTCACTGTGAACGGGACGGGGAGTTCTCCTCCTCCTCCTCCTCCTCCTCCTCCTCCTCCTCCTCCTCCCAGACTGAACCTCGCTCCCTGTGCACTTGCTGCTTCCACAGCTGCATCAAGCTCGCTAGGGTTAGCTACAACAACACAGGAAGTACATCTTGCCTTCAGAATAAAAGTGTAAACTTTGTTACTCCTCGAAAAAGGGATAATTAAGTATAAGGGTGCACAGAATAACAAAATCCTATCTAAATTCTTGGAGTGTCATTCAGTTTTGGGAGTTGTATTCCAGGCAGGGAAAGTCGGGGAATTGGATAAATTCTCTGGGAAAGTTTTGCAATATGGAGGAATTTTACTTTACAGGAATATAGAAGAATGTATTTTACATCTTGTTTTACACATTCATTACATTAGTTGATGGGTTTCAGCCCAACTGGAGTGGAGACCAGACTGTTTACTCCTTTAGAAAAACAGCATTAACAAAGCAGGAAGAATATCTTCAGGTCATGGAAACACTCTGACTTAGTCGTTGTCATAGCAATGACATTACACTTTGTGTGATTGGACCAGAGTGAACGCATCCACAGAAACTAACAACGGGCGCGTGGCACACACCAACACACACACACACACACCAACACACACACACACACACCAACACACACACACACACACACACACACCAACACACACACACACACACGCACACACAAGCCGCTCTGTATCCTAGTTACCCAGCACTGTGGCTGAAAACTACCCAGACTGGGTTGTTTTTGACGCTGCGGTTTTAAAGGTGCAGGGATGGCAACTTTTTATGCATCAGTCATTGAAATTTGAATCAACAAAAATATTAAGTTCCATGAATATGCCAATTCTGTTAGTAAAAATCTAAAACAGACAGAGGAAGGCACCCTGCACACCACAGTCTGTATGAAGGAGACGGACAGCTTCCACCCAAACAGTCTCAAAGACAACAACATTCCCTTTGGACAAGTCCAACGTTTACGCAGGATTAGTGATGTGGAAGATGATTTTGATAAGAAGGCCACTGAGATGTATCAGAGATTCAGACTCAGAAAGCTGCAGCCGGGGTTTTGACTGGGACTAGAAAGACTGAACACATCACTCCTGTTCTCATATCCCTACACTGGCTTCCTGTTTGCTCTAGAATTGACTTCAAGATCCTACTGCTTGTCTGTAAGGCACTGAATGACCTGGCTCCCAAATATATTTCAGACCTGCTTTTAACCTATGAACCGCTCAGGCCTCTAAGGTCATCTGGCACCAAGGTTATTATCGTTAACGAAAACTAACGAAATAACGAAAACTAGGTGTGAAAAAACATTTTCGCTAACTGAAATAAAAATAAAAACGAGGCTTTACAAAAAAACGATAACTAACTGAAACTGTATTGTGCGTTTACAAAACTAACTAAAATAAACTAAAATTATAGAGAAAATGTCTTTAGTTTTCGTCTTTGTCAATTTATTTCATACATAAGCCTAGTATTTTGGGTGGATATGAAATCTATCTTCCAATTTTTTTTTTTTTCAATTTTTTTTTTACCTTTTTGAATCTCGCCCCTGACAAATACCCCATATTACAAAAAGAGACTAAAACTAACACTGAAACTAATAAAAACTAAACTAAAACTAAGCATTTTCAAAAAATAAAAACTAAACTAGCAAACCCGCTTTAAAAACTTAAAAACTGAAATTGAAATCAAAAAGTCAAAACGAAATAAAAATAAAAACTAATGAAAAATGCAAAACTATAATAACCTTGTCTGGCACTGGCCTTTTAGTTGTTTTAGCTTTTTAGTCCCCACGCCCCCGGCCACCGGAGCAGCTGCCAGATCTCCTTAGTTGTGCCAAAACTCTAAGCTCTTTTAAAAGTGGGCTAAAAACGTTCCTTTTTTCCCAAACTTTTGACTAACCTTGTGTGCATGTATATAGGGCTATATGTGTGTATGTGGATGTATGTATGCATATAGCAAACATAATAAAGGTGCTGTTGTTTAAAAGCATTTCATGTTTTGTATTTCTTACTGGTATAAGTAAACTTTACTTGAGAATTTCCAGAGTAAAAATTACAAAGAATTTCTGTGTGGAAATTGTTACCAAGCTTTTTTTTAAGTAAATGTTACTCAAATAATGCAAAAATAAAAACTAGGTCCAGTCAGTTAAAAGCTTAGAAAAAACAAGTATTTTTTTAAAGCAATTTGTAAGTAAATGCAGTGGTAGTCTAAGTAAAATTTACTGATGAAGAATGAGTAAAATTTACTCATGAAAACAGGTTAAACTTAATGCTTATTGGTATGTAGATTTTACTGAGAATATCCTCTGTTAAATTTACTAGGAATTTCTGTGTGGAAATTGTTACCAAGGTTTTTCTAAGTAAATCTCACTCCACATTTTTTTCAGTGTATATACGTGTATAGTATATACATATTTTAAATTTTGTATTTTACATTTTCAATATTTTAAATATATGTGTTTTTAACACATTTTATATACATTTCTTGTTGTTATCTCTACTATTTTAAAACATTCTTTCTTCTATTTTCATTGTTTTTCTGCATGTAAAGCACATTGAGTTTTCCTGTGAATGAAATGTGCTATACAAATAAAGTATGACCTGACTTGACTTGACCGGGGATTTAAACCAGACGTGCTCAATAAGGCACGGGAAGAAGCAACAGCTCTGCAGAGGAAAACTCTACTGGGACCCGAGGAAAGATCCGATAAGCCGAGTGAAATCTTTTTTTGTTACACAACGCAGTACAGAGGCAGAACTAATAAAAAGCATGGTGAGGAAAGGAAGAACCGGGGGACAGCTGAAAGCGACCCTGCCCTGAAGGACATTTTTTAAAGAGCCACCGACATTCTCCTTCAGACGGGCTCCTGCCCTGGGAGTCCCGGAGGAGTGTCCCGCCAGGAGCGTCCCGCCGTCTGACCCCTCCTACTGAGGACAACCGGCTCACAAAACCCAAAGGCACTTTCCCTGCGATCGACAATCCCACAGGTTGGAACGTCCATGTGTGGGACGAACAGAGAGGAGATTAAAACACAGACGGGCAGAACAGAAGAGTACGGAAGCCCTGAGAGGCAAGTGAGAAAAAAAAAAAAAAATCTAGTGATCCATTTTCTAAGTCTGCTCTAAATTGTTTTCTCTCCTGTGTTTATGACTTAAGAACAGGTGAAAAAAAAGGTTTTGCCAGGATAATCTAAGTTCCTTCATTTTTTTTTTCATCTGTGAAACAGGTGAAAAAAAAAAATTTTGCCAGGTGAAAAAAAAAAAAGTTTTGCCAGGTGAAAAAAAAAAAAGTTTTGCCAGGTGAAAAAAAAAAAGTTTTGCCAGGTGAAAAAAAAAAAAGTTTTGCCAGGTAAAAAAAAAAAAAAGTTTTGTCAGGTGAAAAAAAAAAAAAGTTTTGCCAGGTGAAAAAAAAAAAAAAGTTTTGCCAGGTGAAAAAAAAAAAAAGTTTTGCCAGGATCATTTTTCTAAGTTAGTTTTTTTTTTTTTCATCTGTGAAAACAGGTGAAAAAAAAAAGTTTTGGCCGGTGAAATTTTTTTTTTTTTGTCAGGCTCATTTTCCTAAGTGTTTGTTGTTGTAATACTCATTTCGGCCACAAGAGTGCACCACTACCCCATGTTCTAAATAGGACTAATACATTTCTAGCCAAAAGAAAGACATGACAGTAATGTTACATAACTTGCTAACACACAATATATGGACCTTGTGTTTAAAGTGCATGGAGAAATTAAAACTCACCTGGAAGAAAACATGAATGCTTTTAGTCCTATTTAGAACATGGGGTAGTGGTGCACTCTTGTGGCCGAAATGAGTATTACAACAACAAACACTGAGAAAAATGAGCCTGACAAAAAAACATTTTTTTCACCTGCCAAAACTTTTTTTTTCACCTGTTTTCACAGATGAAAAAAAAAAAAAAAAGTAACTTAGAAAAATGATCCTGGCAAAACTTTTTTTTTCACCTGTTCTTAAGTCATAAACACAGGAGAGAAAACAATTTAGATCAGACTTAGAAAATGATTCACCAGATTTTTTTTTTTTCTCACTTGCCTCTCAGGGCTTCCGTAGTAGAACGCCCATTAGAGTCACCGGTGAAAACGACTCCATGGCCGTACGCTGTAGGGACGAGAAACATGGCAATTCAGCAAGTGTGTTAGAAGTTGTACCTGAAAACCAAAGAGGGGGAGACGGACTTAAGCGACTGGCTCAGAGACATTTTGGATTGTAAAGTTGAAGGCCCATGTAGATCTGGGTCTAAATGAGGATCTCGATTATACTCCTTCTCTGTAAAAGTTATGGTGTTTTGGTTGTGAGTTTCGGATTGTTGTTTTCTATATTTGTATCTTCTCCCTTCTTTCGGATGTATATGGGGGGATCTGTATACATTTCAATTCCCCGTCACAGTACTCCTGTTCAAAGGACTACAATTTATAACCTCCTCCTCTCCTCTCCTTGTCTCCTCTCCTCTCTCCTCTCCTCTCCTCCTCTCCTCTCCTTGTCTCCTCTCCTCTCCTCTCTCCTCTCCTCCTCTCCTCTCCTCTCCTCCTCTCCTCTCCTCTCCTTGTCTCCTCTCCTCCTCTCCTCTCTCCTCTCCTTGTCTCCTCTCCTCTCCTCTCCCTTCTCCTCTCTCCTCCTCTCCTCTCCTCTCTCCTCTCTCCTCTCCTTGTCTCCTCTCCTCCTCTCCTCTCCTTGTCTCCTCTCCTCTCCTCTCTCATCTCCTCCTCTCCTCTCCTTGTCTCCTCTCCTCTTCTCCTCTCCTCTCCCCTCTCCTCTCCTCTCCTCTCCTGTCCTTGTCTCCTCCTCTCCTCTCCTCTCCCCTCTCCTCTCCTCTTCTCTCCTTGTCTCCTCTCCCCTCTCCTCTCCTCTCCTGTCCTTGTCTCCTCTCCTCCTCTCCTCTCCTCTCCTTGTCTCCTCTCCTCTCCTCTCTCATCTCCTCCTCTCCTCTCCTTGTCTCCTCTCCTCTCCTCTCCTCCTCTCCTCTCCTCTCCTCTCTCCTCTCCTTGTCTCCTCTCCTCCTCTCCTCTCCTTGTCTCCTCTCCTCTCTCTTCTCCTCCTCTCCTCTCCTTGTCTCCTCTCCCCTCTCCTCTCCTCCTCTCCTCTCCTTGTCTCCTCTCCTCTCCTCTCTCATCTCCTCCTCTCCTCTCCTTGTCTCCTCTCCTCTCCTCTCCTCCTCTCCTCTCCTCTCCTCTCTCCTCTCCTCTCCTTGTCTCCTCTCCTCCTCTCCTCTCCTCTCCTTGTCTCCTCTCCTCTCTCTTCTCCTCCTCTCCTCTCCTTGTCTCCTCTCCCCTCTCCTCTCTCCTCTCCTCTCCTTGTCTCCTCTCCTCCTCTCCTCTCCTCCTCTCCTCCTCTCCTCTCTCCTCTCCTTGTCTCCTCTCCTCTCCCTTCTCCTCTCCTCTCTCCTCCTCTCCTCTCCTTGTCTCCTCTCCTCTCTCCTCTCCTCTCCTTGTCTCCTCTCTTCCTCTCCTCTCCTCTCCTTGTCTCCTCTCCTCTCTCTTCTCCTCCTCTCCTCTCCTCTCCTCTCCTCTCCTCTCCTCCATGGTGGGACACACAAACACACAAACACACAAACCGCTCTCCAGTTATAGTAGTGGGATCAGTCAAGTGTATTGATTATCCAGTAGGAAGTTTGTCCTGCAAACACACAGCACAGTATTTTCTCACCGTTTCATAATCTCTGGAGGTGAATTATCGTTCGCTCTGATATTTGCAGTCTGGGCCGTTTTGGAAGAAAATCAAAGCTTTCGTCTGTGTGATTTTGCTCGGCAACAAGTTGCTCTTTCGGTTTCCTCTGCCCGGTGATAATGTTGCCTGATTGGTTTGGGACAGAAACCTGGAAACCTAACAGGCCACACCTCTTTTCTCAGTCTCGTCTTCTCCTCTCTTTTACCAGTTTGAAGAGTTTTGAGTCTCCTGCAAATCAATTTTCTTGACCGCACCGACTGCAGTTTGTCTGCTTTACTTTGTTTTGTTTTGTAGAGAAAGTTTAGAGCCATGAAATGTTATTTTCAGATTGTTTTTGATCTACAGTATTTGGTATTTCTGGTTCTAATTTACTCTAAATAGCGTTGAGTCAGTATTTTGAGACGCTGCGGAGGGAAATTAGAAGCGGTGAATAAGAGTCAGTCTGAGTAACGGTCGACCGAGCTTTGAATCATCGTCCTCCTGCGTCAGTTTTATATTTAGGATGTTTTCTCCTTACTGTTTTGTTTTTCCCCAAAGAAATCTAACAGACATTTAAGTTGTTTTTTGTTTTTGCTATTTATTGTTGTTGTTGTTGCTGTTCTTTTTGTTGTTGCTGCCGTTGTCAGTGTTGTGAATGTTGCTGCTATTATTGCTGTTGTTGATGCTGTTTTTGTTACTGTTGTTATTTTTGTTGTTGTTGCTGCTATTGTTGCTGTTGTTGATGCTGTTTTTGTTACTGTTGTTATTTTTGTTGTTGTTGCTGCTATTGTTGCTGTTGTTGATGCTGTTTTTGTTACTGTTGTTATTTTTATTGTTGTTGCTGCTATTGTTGCTGTTGTTGATGCTGTTTTTGTTACTGTTGTTATTTTTATTGTTGTAGCTATATTGTTATTACTGTTTTTGCTGTTGTTTTTTTGTTGTTGCTGTTGTTTTTTATACAAGGATATGATATAAAAACAGGTGATTTTGACCCACTAATCCCTCACTCTACCTCTCCTCTCACTCCTAAACCCAAAATAATCTGAGAAATTCTCCTCACTTTGCAGAATACTTCTCATTTTCTGTCTTTGTGAGGACATTAATAAGAAATAAGCACAAAAACACCCGTGTCTCCTCAGGTGCAGCACACACACACACACACACACACACACACACACACACTCGCAGTAACTTACACACACCAGCAGATGGTGCTGTTGCAGCGCTGCAGCTTTGACATGAAGCAGTTGAGTGAAACACAGAAGCTGCACACAGACAGGAAGAC